>NC_056736.1:682227168-682257781 GCF_019279795.1 Protopterus annectens | reverse complement strand
CCCGTAGCTACCACACCATCACACATTGCTCCCCCCACCCCCCTCGGGACCCATCCCATCTGAAGTTCCGACCCAAGTATCCTAGGTGTGCCACATGCCATAGACCATGCACATAGCCAGGGGTACCTATGTAACCTGGGTGTAGATGAAGGTCGAATACCCAATGTGTGGGTTGTCCCGCATGGGACGAATGTAGTCCTGTTACTAACAATAGATGTCACGTGTGACTCTGTGTACACTAACAGATTTAGTTGTAGATATCACAAAGCATATGTGGCACACAAGGTTGGCCGGTATGCACACGAAACACAGTATCCAGCAATACCAGTCAACATTACAGGATATGTAGCTAAATATTTAGAGGTATATGTGTTTGTATAAACACCCATAACTATCCAGATATATACCTCCCCCACTCTGTAGTACAAATGTATACATACATAGATGGATATATAAATAAATACACACATATACATATATACATATCTAGACACCCATACATCCACATGTTGTTAGATATATATATATATATATATATATATATATATATATATATATATATATATATATATATATATATATATATACACACACACACAGTAATATATATATATATATATATTATATAGAAGTGTGTGTAGATATAGACAGATATATAGCTATGATAAGATACAGCACTTAAAAATGACATATGTTCACAGGCCATGGCAATGGAGGTGAGGGGCCCAAGCAACAAACGTGCAATATGTAGCATGAACCCTCCCCCCAGACGGACAGGGTAAATGTACAACAAAACCCACAAACAATGTAAACAATACACTGCTCCGCAGACCACAGGCAGGATACAACTGGGGGGGGCACAGTGGACCCGAGAATTCTAATCTTGAAACAGAATCAGGAGAGTGCCTTGCGGGACACCCCAAAAATTGTCTTGTGATAGGAGGAAGATCGTGCAGTGACCTATCAAGGCGGGGCATGTACATACCCAGACTACAAGGGTGGGAAAGCCTGCTGACCCATGGGTCGAGACAACGTACGAGATGGGTCCCGTGAAGTGGAGAGTGGGCAGTGTGTAGTGGTGTGTTTAGACCCAACCTGCACACAGAGTAAGGATGAGTGCTGTAGAGGAAGTGTGGGTGGGGGAACTATGGGTATATAATTATGGGTCTAGGCATGCAGGTGTTTGCTGGAGTGGGTCTATTCGGACCGCCTCAGGGATGTAAGCAATAGTGTTCACTGGGCAGAGAGAGGCCCAATGAGCAGCCACTCCCGCTATGAGTCCCACTGCAGCACAGTCTATTTTACATGGCAAAGAATGGTATGCAGAGGTATGTGTGTGTGTATATATACCCATAACTACATGTAGATATACCTCTCCCTCTCTGTAGTACAAATGTATACATACATAGGCAGACATATATACACATATATATAGCTAGGATATGATGCAGCAGTTAAGAATTACATATGTACACAGGCCGTGCCAATGGGGGTGAAGGGTCCACTCAACAAACGTGTAACACGTAGCATCAACCCCCACCAGCTAGACAGGTGAAACATACAAACACACAATAAAAGTAAACAAACCACTGCTTCCCAGACTACAGGCAGGATACTACCAGTGGGAGAGACCCGCCAAGTCTAATCTTGGAAGAAAGACAAAGATGCCCCTTGTGGGACAACCCAAAAATCTAAAGTTTTTCAGGTTTCCAACCATTACATGGATGTTGAACAGCAGGGCATGCATGTTCTCAGACTACAAGGTTAGGGAAGCCTGATCATCCATGGGGCAAGACAACATACGTGATGGGTCCTGAGAACTGGGGAGTTGGTAGTGTGTACTGGTGTGGCCAGACCTGACCTGCACCTGGAGAAAGGAAGAGTGCCGAAGAGGAGGTGTGGGTGGAGAACTATGGGTATGTAATTATGGACCTAGGCTTGCAGGTGCTGGCTGGAGTGGTTCTATGTGGACTGCCCAAGGGATGTAAGCAATAGTGTACATTGGGCAGACCCGACACCTAATGAGCAGCCACGACCAGTATGAGTCCCACAGCTGCAATGTCTAGTTTACAGGGCAATGGGCGGAATAACCAGATGTGTTGTTGCAAACCCACTAAATGATACCAAAGAATACATGGTCACAACACTGCATTGTAGGCATGTAAGCCGAGCTAATTGGCATCACAAGGTATTATTGCTGTCCCCAACCCCACCCAGGGGTGTGAGTGTCCAGACCTACCCCAAATGTAGGATATATACACAGTTGTCGCTGTAGAAGAAATGGCCAGCTGTGGACCTTCCTGTCAGCCATCCTGCACATCCCTGGACATGTCCCCTACTATTAGCCCCTCTGTGTGGCCCAATAACACCACTTACCTACTGACCTCTGTTGCATTTGTAGTAATGTTCACAGTCACAAGTAGGTGACATCCTCCACACAACTATATTGGCAGAATCTGGGAACCCCAACCCAGGTGTATTACCGCAGCTGTTCCAGACTATACATGTAAAAACACATGAAGGGAAAACCCAAGCACACTTGGATCACCACCTGCTCACCACCTGGCGAAGTCCACCACCCCCCAACACTCCATACCCCTACACCAACTACTGACACTGACACCTCCTATCCTGCCTCGCACACATTTCCCAACACCCTGCAAACCTGCACTACTGCTCCCCCACCAATCAGTCGAACAGCCCACTATACAGTTAAGATGCCCCCCCCCTCCACCTACCCACCTACACTTCCACACTTCCACTATTCACATCTACTCTACAACACAGATATGGCATAACTAAACCTAACCAGAATACCTAAGTGTAACCTATCCAGAAATGCTAAACTGGAATCCCACTTAACCTTACACTGATCTTTGTGAACAGTCATACCTGACTTAAGCATGTATAATATCGACATGTACATGAAGTAGTGCGGGGGTTTGCAGCAGCAAGCAGGAGTATGCCTGTTTGAGTGGCGGTAAGCAATGGCCACACTGGTTAAGCAATGTGGAGGCCAACCCAGTGTAAGATGCTGTAACCAGAGGTCAGCAAGTCTCAGCCTAGCGCACACCAGCACATACCTGCCTACACTTCCCCCGCAGTGCCTTAGGCACACAGCAGCCCACAGCCCTCGTCGTGGCCAGTAACAACATAATCAGCACTCCCAAGTCCCCCCCGCACACTATAGTCCAAGTGAGTTACCACGAAGGCATGGCAGATATACAATCAGCTGCTATCACAAACATATCATCTGGCACAGTCAGTCAACAGTATAGGAAATGTATGTAAGTATGTAAATCAATACCAGCAAACATGTGCACAGTGCTCAGATACAGTATTCCGAGCAGTCCATGAGTACCAATGAACAGTGCCTGTCCACGCATACTGTGAGAACAGTAGTCTTGTATAATACTGAAGAGAGGAATGGAAAATGGGGCATGCTATGGGGGCGGGCATGTTTCATCCACGGAAGTGGGAGATGAGGCTGGTCTGGTGTGTGTGTGCAAACTGCTGCTTCTCAAAACCCTGGCAGGATGCTACTAGTGGGAGAAACAGTCTAGATCAACAAAGTGTTCTCATGACACAACAACAGGTCCGTCCCTCCTGGGACACACCAGAATTTATGGGTCACAATGATGTTTCTACCAGTATCGGAAGCAGATGAAGGGAAGGCTCAAGCGTACGTGGACTAAACAGATGAAGAGCCTGCAGAAGGTTGCATCAAGACAGTAATATGGAGGAGTACTGAGACGTGCAGAGAGGGAAATGTGTGGGGGTGTGGTATGGTAGGGCTAGCAACTGCAGAATGGATGGATGCTGTGTACATGGAGTTTGGGGGCCTGGGAAAGGAAGCATGGGTATGACATTAAGGTAGAAATATGCAAATTATGCAGAACTGCAATAGAGTAGTGGTCAGAGCATCTGCCTACCACGCATGCATTCTCGGTTCGAGTCCCATTGCAGCACATTCTGTTTTCCATGTGAAATCGTTTTGCTGTATGACGTACTAAATGACAGTTACACTTGCACATGAGTACTGAATTATGCAGAGCCCACTCACTATTCAAAGGACATGAGATGACACACAGATATGTATACACAGACAACCTTTAATGGTGTATTTTACAGTAATGTGCCATTACCAGCAACACATAGATCTGCACTTATGTAATCAGTGAGGAATGCAAGGCCCACACAGAAAAGTAGATGAAAACAGTGCTGATATATAACATACAATGCTGTTCAGGCCAGGCCCATCAATTCAAATCAACTGTGGGCAAAGGATTTGCCATCAAGATAGGTAACAATAAACAATAACAGATGTAGTTCAACAGATGCCAGTCACACCCGGTAGTCAAGGCCTAGGGAGACATATCTTACCTGTGATAATGTCTATGTATCTGTCACATGTATGGACCCTGACCAACAAATGTCGTGGGAGTCCATGATATGACTGGGATGATAGCTGGAATGCTAGCAGTATATTATGATAGGCCAATACCGAACAACCCCTAACCGTATCACAGCAGGACAAAGCCAGCCATATATGTGGAGGACAGAGGCAGGAACACAGGGCCATACTCGTAATATTGCTGTTACACACCCTGCACATTGCTGGTGTTACAGGATTCGTTGCAACATACCCTTATGCAAGAATAACACATCAGGAACACAACTGGAATTAGCCATGTACTGATAGCACACAACAAACAGATTTCCGGGGATATATCTAGAACAAGACCTGTGTGGTACACAGGCAAAAGCAAACAGACAATCCACTGGCCATCATGTGGATAGGCCCACTGTTGAGAGCTATGCAGACAGACTGCATTCCATCCTAAACTATTATGTACATGCAAACACTGCAAGACCAGCAATATACAAAGCACATAACAACACCACTCACTCTGTCTGTATGTCTGGAACTTCTTACGACTGTGTAGATGCCCTGTGTCTGCAAGCCCCACTGTAATAGGTACTGCAACCTGTCGTCTGCAACACTGCTACCCACATACAGGAAGGATGTCCAATATACTGGAAAGATGAAGGGACAACGCCCACATGAGTAAGCAATTTATAGTGCTGGGTTGCCATGATGATGGTTAACAGAATTACTACACAGCAGGCTGCATGCAGTCAGCAACTGTTGCACAATGATTGGTGCAGAGCCCATCACCTGCTCATGTGCATCACCTACAAAAGCCATGCTGAAATCCATTCAAACCAACTCATTTGCTCTGTTGGAGAGGGAGAAAGAGAGAGAGAGAAATAAAAAAAAAAGAAAAGGAAAAAAAAAAACATATTTATAAAACAGAACTCACACAGTGGGGAACAAATTACTACAGGCCACAACCGGGAAGGCATCACACCCGTCCAAACACTAAAAGCTATGTAAAACATAACTGTATGTAATTTAATGTAGTATGTGATATAGCTTATTAGGATTTATGATGTAGATTGTTTGATATGTGTCATCTGTAGTTGTCCCTGTAATGATGTCCCTCTGAACAACTGCTCTGGTCAATACTGTCTGTCCCTGCAGGCAGTGGGACATACCCACCAACTGTGCAGATCAGCAATGAATGACAAAGATGTCAGCCATAATATGTGTTTATGTTATGTTAGTGTGGACAATAGCTGTTGGTGGATGTACTGCCGTCATGATAGACATATGGGTGTCAGGGCACACCACTTGCAGGACAGTCATGTGAATGTGTAATGTAGCATGCACAAATGCCATAGATGTGTAATAGGCATACCAGCACTCTCACACCATATTTACCACCCTAATGTTAGGCTGTATTCACATGTGGCACCTGTCTGTGTTGCAGCAAGGCAGAACGATGCAACTGTGAATGAAAGACGGTTACAGAATGCGGACCGGATGTCTGTATGCACTCCACATATCTGTGTGATACAGAATGTGACATATATGTGTACAGATACAGACACTCATATAGACATAGGTATATCCACAATGTACAAAATATCTACACATATATCTACATAAATGTATATATATATATATATATATATATATATATATATATATATATATATATATATATATATATATATATATACACACACACACACATATAGTGGCACTGACAATGGTATGCAGGTGAAATAGTCTGTAACAGGCCACAAAGATAAGTGTCCCCAGAGGGAGCATGATGGCTACAAACATATAGCACAAAGCGTGGCACATACACATAGCACAAAGCTTGGTACAATACAACATATGTCCTAATGGTAGGTAAGCAGCTGACATATTTGCAGTCTGTGAATGTGTTGTCATAGCTGATATGGTGGGGGGAGACATATATGTGTATTAAGAACTATGGTAACCCTGATGTATGGGTGGCTCAGACCAGTTTCCATCCTTATGTCTTCCAGGAATCATGTCGTATAGTCACCTTCCTGCATACAGTGCCGCTGAAACGGCTATCATCATCGACCACCTGGTACAGCACTACATACTTCTTTTTGGTCAGACAGCCCACAACCAGCAGGAGAGGACCAGCCTGTGGAGTGAGCTAGTCCACAGGGTCAATGATGTCGGACTGCATAACTGCAGCTATGAGCAGGTCCGGCATCATTGCAGTGACCTGCTTTGCATTATACGTCGGCATGCAGCTGCCATAAGGGGGGACCACCTTGCCACAAGGGGGGTAACCCACTCATCCACCCCTCACCTGTGTGGAGGAGCTTCTTAGCAGTCTAGTGACACCTGTCTGCCGGCATCATCAACATCTGGCAGGGCACATCTTGGAGGTGAGTGCCAATGACACACCAGCTGAGGAGCGTGCAGGTAAGGCCCCAGGGCACATCGTTACACCACTCGTGTGTATGCATCTGCATCTGTACAGGTACATCATGCAAAACTGAGATGTTGTATACATAATCTGCTGCTGTGTATTAGTAATAAACTGTTGTGTATAAGCTGTAATATTGTGTAATTCTACTGTTGATGTAACATAATGCTGCACTCACCTGTTATGAATGCCACAGCTGTGGCCACTGACATCAGCTTTCTCACACTCCTATGTAGGTCCCTCCGGGATACAACCACGGCAGCAGCCCATAGCCGGTGAGTATGGTTTGTGTTCATGCATAATAATAAACTGGGCATGTAATAGCTATGGGCTATCCCCCCATGCACACTTCTAACACACCTACCCATACTGCATGCTGTACACATTCATGTTTTGTTGCTGAGAAATGCACTGCATCACAGTAGAGACCATGCTGGGGTATCGGAAGGGTACAACAGACACATGCAAGATAACCAAAATTCTGCCAATGTGCAATGTGTCCACAGGGATGTGACATGTGGCAGGAAACATGGCCTACAGTAGTGACTCAACATCACCATGGCTGCAGCTGCACACAAGCAGGTTAAGTAAACATTGCAGACATAACCCTGACCCCACAGCACTCTTGACAGCAGTGTGTGCACTCCAAGGGATGTGCACATGAGTACACCTTGCAACCATGCAGAGGTCTGGGACATGTGTAGGGCACCCCTCACAGCCATGGTAAGGTCCTCTGGTTGTCAGTGTAATAGTCATGTACTGGTCATACATTCACTGTTGATGTTGTGATCTGTAATGCAGACATCAGGCATCCACAACTGATAGCTTTACACATACCATCCCAGGTATGTGTTGCTACAACACACAGGTGCTGTGAGCAGTGGAGCTGACATAACTGACACAGTACTACAGATACATAAATGGTTTATACAACTGCGAGGTATGGTGCACAGTACAAGGCAGGGTGTGGAACAGGCTACAGTAACACTTTGTACATGGGTGCAGTGTTAACACGGGGAGAGGCCATCACCTACCAACAAAGCCCATGCCTCACACACACATGTATACTGCTGCTAGCATGATGTTACTATAGTTGCACTGCATACTGTTGAGCTCCATGTGTAATGCATGTTGACAGAAGGCTAATGGGAGGACTGTGTGTACAAATGTTGTGCAACCCTACATGTAGGAGGGTGGGGTGTGTGTGTGACTCAGTTGTGTTCGTAAGTGAAATCTAGTGGAGTGTGGATGATGCATGCCAGATTTGTGTGTGTGTGTGTGTGTGTGTGTGTGTGTGTGTGTGTGTGTGTGTGTGTGTGTGTGTGTGTGTGTGTGTCCATGTATGCACAGGCAATAGTGGGATTACCACATGGCAGTACTTCCCGTTGGGATTGTGCTGTACATGGAGTGAGACATGGGACACCAGGACACCCTGTCAGGTATGTGAACACAGGACAGTTGATAGCATAACAAGGTCTGTAGCATGGAGCATGCATTGGGAGGTGCAGTACATACCAGGTATACACATCATATTGCCAGCAGCAGATAGGTGACTGGCTACCCACATATGCAGCACTACAAATGCAATGGGGAATTACCACAGCACATCAGTGAGTGTATCCAGGTAGAACTGTTATCTGCATGATGGGTCGCTTGTGCAGCAGATGTGGCATGGACTGAGCAAGACTGTAGTATGAGGCTCTGGTGTGTGACATGTAGTGAATGCAGCAACCCCAACCATATAGGGGCCTCATACACCATTACTGCCCATACACAGGGTTATAAAGAGTGACAGCAGTGAGGCCATGTACAACCTACTCTCCCCAGGTCAGGGAGGCAATGGAGTCACAGGTCAGGTGTGGCAATCACACGTGTAGGCATGGAGAGGGATGATATGTTAATGGACTGTAGTGATGGTTGTATATTAGCAAGTCCAATGCAGGAAGGGGAACGTATGCAACTGACTGTGGGACTGTCTGCAAACTCAGGGAAGGTGAGGTAGTAAGGTGGCTGTCAGTGTGAGTGTATGTGAGCGTGTGTACTGTTATGCCCTGCTGTACAGGTCTTAATGTGTGTATTTGTTTCCCTCACAGGTGGTGAGGTGGGTCAGGGTCCCTCCTGCATGCCTACTGAGGTAGGTGTCCCTACAGACACAGATGATGATGAAGGTACAGGTGAGGCACAGGTGGGGATGTCAGAGGCCGACACTGAGCCAACATGTGTCATCACCCTCCTAGCCACTCCAAGCCCACACACAGTTACAGTGCCCCTACAAACCCCATCACATCTGGCCATAGCAGAGGGACAGTTGGTGCTTGATGGCAATGGCCAGGAAAGTGTGGTGTCCATGCCAACTGTGTCGGGTCACAGTCAGCATAGCTGGATGTCTGGAAGGCCACCACATTGGCAGATGTACTGTGATGCTCGTGGAAGGACTGTAGGTCATCCTGCCTTTGGCAGAGGCGCCACAACTGGCACCACCAGGAGCATGTTTCAGGCTGTAATGGAGGCACAGGCACTTATGGAAATGCACTCCAGACAGATTCTGAGGCTGCAGAGGTCTGCTTTTGCAGCTGTAAGTGGCAACCTCCATGAACTCGCTGTTGACTTCCGTGAATATACTGAGGTCATGGATAGATGGTGGGGTGAGATGGTTGGCCTCCTCGACCGGTGTATGTCTATGCTAGAACGTGTGGTGTGAGTGTTGCGACATCCTTGTGGATGTAGGCCAGAGACACCAGCAGCTGGTGGTCAACATGGACATGCCAGGATGCACAGCCACTCCTGTAGTGGCAGTACCAGTCCCAGCACACCACAGGGGCTGCTGTCCACGCCACATCACAGCAAGCCAGGAGCATGTGGCCCTGGCCAGGCCCAGGTGGGACATGGTTCCAGTGGAGATATGTCATCATCAGGGGAGAGTAGCACCTCAAGGTCTGTACCTGCACATGTCCAAACGTTATTTGGAGGTTGAATTTGTACTAATGTGCATTAACTTCAGCATTCATCCTGGCACAAGTGGTTCCGTGATGTAACAAAACCTTATTTAAAACATCTGAATATCTGAACTTGTTACATTGTTAACTTTGGGAGCCAGGACGACAGAACCATAACAAGTCTCAATGAGAACTTTTTTAGAACGTGTATTATGTGCAGTTCCAGCATTGGTTGTTTATTAATTTTATCAATTTTGAATTTCATTATTTTATGAAACATTTGTTTTTAATATTTAAGTAGAACTGATATTTTAAAGTTGACTGCTAGAGTAACCAGTGTTTTCACATTCGGGAACTATATGTTTGGTTCAGCTGATCGATCATGTGACTTTTCTTATTTAATTCATTTGTATTTTTGAGCCCTTGTCTGATGAAGTTGCTGTATAGGCGGCAACGAAAAGAGCTTAACTTTCATTGTATGGGAATAAATATAGTTCGGTTACGGGCTTTGTGGATTTAGTCTTTTTGGTTTTAACAGTTCGTTTATTTTTACTGAGTGTATTTTTTGTTACTGCATCTTGGATGTGCACCCCTCCTACATGCATGTACAGTGATGTGTGGAACTGTACCTGGAGTGTCCTGCCCATGTTGTCAACACAGATTATCATCAGATATACCAGTCCTGCCCACCTGTTGTTGGAGCTGGTAATGGCCAGCAGCTTTACCCTGCACCTACATGGTGTGCATGCTATCAGAATTCCTTGGCATCAGTGGCATCTATCCATACATGCATGTTGTCAGGCATGGTATGTCTGTTGTGGGTTACATGTGATGGCACCACAGGTGGTACAGTTGTCCATTGGAGAGCATGGGAGAGCTGCACTGTCTGCACATATGTGCATACTGGACAGATGGACTGTGTCTCATGCCCTCTATGGCCCACCACTGTCACTCCATAGTTGCTATATATGCAGTGTACTACTCACATATTGGCTGTTATCTAGGCATGTGTGTGTATGATACATGGGGTGAGAGTGTGCTCTGGGTAATACTGGGGTTGCTAACTGTGATTGCCTGGCATTGATTTCACATGTCTGGGTATGGCTCTTAACCCTGGCCTCTCAGCCATATCACATGTGTTATCCCTGTACAGTGGACATTGTGATATATAGTATGGCCACCATATAGGAAATATGCAAACCCACTCCACATTGGCCACACAGTCACAACCACCTCTACACAGGATACGGGTTACAAACACACACTCATACACACACCCACATGCACACCTGTCATGTTTGGGAGTAGAAACCCTACCTAACTAGTGTATGACACTACAGCACTATGCAGTTATAGTACGCACCATGGATATTACTGGAGTAGTCCTTGCCCAAAAGTGTATTTCACACTGACTGACATCAGCAGGATTGCCAAAGTAGGGCTTTGACATGACTACGAGAGACTAGCTTAAAATGCATTGCTCCCTACACAGACAGTGACACACAAAATACATCTGGACCTTCCATTTTTGGGGATGGAACCAAACCACGCATCTAATTCACACTACAGCTGTACGCAGTTACAGGATGCGCTATGGAGATTACTGGGCTACAGCTTTCCCAAGGGAGTATTTCTAGGTGGGTGATATCGGCAGCCTTTCCAAAGTTGGGTATGTGAAATGACTAACCTAAAAGCATTGTTCTCTGCACAGTCAGATATGCACACATAGTTGGCAGGTCAGGGGCTAGAACTCCCAACTAACTCCTTAATCACACTATGGCCATATGATGTTATGGCACGTGCTATGGAGATTACTCAGCTATGATTGTCCAGGAGGTGTATTTCAAGTTGCGTGACATCAGCAGCCTTGCCAAAGGAGGGTATTTGACTTGTAAGGGGTGAGAGTAGACTAGAAAGCATTGCTCTCTACACAGTCAGTGACACACAGACTCACACACGCACAGTTGCCATGTCTGGCGTTTGACCTCCTACCTAACTACATTATTACACTACAGCAGTACACAGTTACAGCATGTACTACAGAGATTACTGGGCTACAGTTTTCCCAGGGGAGTATTTCTAGGTGGGTGACATCGGCAGCCTTTCCAAAGTTGGGTATGTGAAATGCAAGGGGTGTGACTAACCTAAAAGCATTGCTCTCTACACAGTCAGACATGCACGCATAAACACACAGTTGACAGGTTGGGGCTAGAACTCCAAACTAACTCCTTAATCACACTATGGCCATACAATGTTATGGGATGTGCTACAGAGATTACTCAGCTACGGTCATCCCAGAGGTGTATTTCAGGTTGCATGACATCAGCAGCCTTGCAAAAAGAGGGTATTCAACTTGTAAGGGATGTGAGTAGCCTAAAAAGCATTGCTTTCTACACAGTCAATGACAGAGAGACACACACACATGTGCACACAGACTCACACACGCACAGTTGCCACGTCTGGTTTTTGAACTCCTACCTAACTACATTATCACATTACAGCAGTACGCAGTTACAGCATGCGCTACGGAGATTACTGGGCTACAGCTTTCCCAGGGGAGTATTTCTAGGTGGGTGACATCGGCAGCCTTTCCAAAGTTGGGTATGTGAAATGTAAGGGGTGTGACTAACCTAAAAGCATTGCTCTCTACACAGTCAGATATGCATGCATACACAATTAGTTGGGAGGGCAGAGGCTAGAACTCCCAACTAACTCTTTAATCACACTATGGCCATACAATGTTATGGGACGTGCTACAGTGATTACTTGACTATGATCATCCCAGAGGTGTATTTCAAGTTGCGTGACATCAGTAGCCTTGCCAAAGGAGGGTATTCGACTTGTAAGGGGTGTAAGTAGCCTAAAATGCATTGCTTTCTACACAGTCAGTGACAGAGAGACACACACACACATGTGCACACACAGAATCACACATGCACAGTTGCCACGTCTGGTTTTTGAACTCCTATCTAACTACATTATCACATTACAGCAGTACGCAGTTACAGCATGCGCTATGGAGATTACTGGGCTACAGCTTTCCCAGGGGAGTATTTCTAGGTGGGTGATATCGGCAGCCTTGCCAAAGTTGGGTATATGAAATGTAAGGAGAGTGAGTAACCTAAAAGCATTGCTCTCTACACAGTCAGTGAGAGACAGACACACACACGAACAGTGACACACACTCACACACACACACACACACACACACACACACAGTTGCCATGTCTGGGGTTAGAACTCATACCTAACTAGTCTATCACACTACAGCAGTTATGGGATGCGCCACAGAGACTATTGGCCTACAACTCTCCCAAAGGTGTATTTCACATTGGATAACCTCCGCAGGCTTGTCAGCGTACCGCTATAGGGTGGCCAGTGTGTGCATGGCCCATACACCATTCATGTAGGGTAACATGCCACAGGCAGCCACACATGAGGTCATATGTCACAGGTCTGTGTCTAGGGCAACTAGCTGACTATGTCCTTGTACAGCTATGTTGCACAGCTGGCACGTGGACCACATAGTCTGTGTTGCTGACAGGTACTGATCGCTAGTAACTGCAGTGTGTGACATCTGCAACTGATGTGTTTTGGGCCCTTTGGCTGTGTGCTCAGTGGGATAGGTGTGGATGGCTCCTTGTCACAGTCACCCTCTTCCACACATCCATATCCATCTACCTTTGGCGTATTATGGTGTGTTGTCCATACATATATGTCTGTATTCCTATCCACTGTGTGTGCAAGGCATGAGTGGTACATACTGACATGTGTCTGCAGTAACTATTGCAACCGCTAGATATGTCTGGTCCACTGGTGTTTGCATACATGGCCTTCATGTGTGTGAGCATGCCCAGTATGACCTTTCAGTATGCTGATGACTGACATTGCCTTCATTTCTCTAAGTGTGTGAGCATGTCCAGTAAGGCCATCTGTTATGCATGAGTGAAGCCCGGTGGTTTGTACTGCACAGCTGACCTTTGTGTTGTACACTGACAGGTAGCATGCTGTGTCTGCAGGGTATCCACTGATCATTTGGCATTGACTGTTGCAACATGTCTGCATAGCGGGGGATACACCTGACTGTTTCTATGTTTCTACACAGGCTTGGGGGGGGTGCACCTGACTGTTACTGTATTTCTCTGTGAGGTGGGGGGCACACCTGACAGTTGTACACATTTGCTAGGACTGTACTGGTATGTCCTGTAGTCCAATTTAGTCAGTAGTCTTACCCATCATGTTGGCTACGCCATACTGGTGTACTTCCGTTCTTATCTTTTGATTGCATACACATTAGTTTCTGACTTCCTAGCCATCACAACTGACATCCCACTACCGGGCCTGCTGTAGTCTGTCCGTGTAGGCTTGGGTGGGGGTCACCCATACCCCTCATTCAGAGGCCATAGTATGGCATTTGTTTGTGTTTGTCTACACCTGTCCTGCTGGCTGTGACTGTTGTTGGGTATGTGACCCCCCCCCCTCCTAACTGGCATGTGTGAGTCACTTATCTTGTGGGTGCCCCAGTATTGTGGGTGGTGCTGCAGGGCTGCCTATGTTGGATGCACATAGTACATTGCCTACACATGGTTAGGCACAGGTAGTGTAATGTTTGGCATCCCTTTTACTGTATGTGAGAGTCAGAGAGAGGTGATATTCCCTGGGTCCCTCCTGTGTCAGTGTATGTGCTATGCATTGCCTCTTTGCCAGGGCCAGGGCATACTGGGCATGCCTCATTCTGCCTACTGGGGCAGGCTCAGGTTGTTCCTCCTCCGAGTCACTCTGTGCCTGTGCAGGCCTTGGCATTGGTGGGGGGCTTTATGGCCCTGCCCCTTGTTGCTCCTGCTGCAGCTGTTTTCACAGGATCATATTGTGTAGCATGGCACATACAAGGATGATTTGGGTACATGTAGTTGGAGAGTACTGTAAGGCTGTGTCCAGGCACCAGAACCATGACTTGAGCATCCCAAACACATGCTCTATTATGATTCTTGTTTGTGCGTCTGCCTCACTATGGAGTTCTTGTTCGGGTGTGTGTGCATTTCTGATGGGTGTCATCAGCCACAGCTCCAGTGCATATCCAGTATCCTCCACTAGGTGACCATGTGGGATGTCCCCATTGGCAAATTTCTGGTACAGCTGTGTCAGATGCCAGATGTGGGAATCATGATAGCTTCCATGGCAGCCAGCACACACATTCAGTATTATGCCCTGGGCATCATACGTGACCTGGCAGCTGATGGAGGGGAAGCCCTTGTGGTTGATGTAGACCCTACCCTGCTCACTAGGTGGTGCTTTGATGTGTATGTGCGTGCAGTCTATTGCACCCACTACCTCAGGGTATTCTGCTATTTGGTGGAAGAGACGCATACTGCTGGCCAATGACTCATGGGTGAGTGGGAAATATACGTGCTAACTGACATGTGCTCCCATGGCATCCAGGAACTGGTGGAGTACCCTGGATGCTGATGCCTGTGAGATCCCCATCATATCCCCAGATGGCCTTTGGAAGCTACCTGTAGCTAGTATTCTTAGGCCTACACATACCTTCGTTTCCACTGGGATAGGTTCCTCTCTGTTAGTTGTGTGTGTCAGACGTGGCCGGCACAGCTCAACAATCTGTTGTAGGAGGTCCCTGTCCACCCTATAGTACTCCACTATCTCCAGCTCATGTAGCCCTTGATAGGTCACCCTGGGTGTGTACACTCTTCTCCGTCTCCTCACTGTGGGTTGGTCAGCTGCATTCCCATCCTCACCACCTTCAGCCTCTTCCACAAGTTGTATCATAGCTATTGCAGCTCCTAACATTTTGCTGTTGTGAGTGTTAAAAGTCCCACGCTTGTTTACACCGGTGGTGTAGGTTGTGGGAAAAAATGAAGGGATAGGTGTTTGCATAGTTTATAGTGGCATTCTGTGCTGGGCTGGGCTGGTCTGCTGCCTGTGTAATTGGCTGGTTCCAATCCGTTTCACCTGGCAGCAAACCTAGTACCAATTGATTAACTTTCTACTGCTGCTTTCCCTTCCCATTGCCATTCTGATTCATCCTGGGGGTGAGCTGCACAATCGGTGGACTGCAATGTGCATGCTGCTGCTATTTCCTGGGTTCACATCCTTTATCTTTCTGTAGATGCTGTTGCATGGCATGCACACCCACTTACACTTTGCGTTACGTGCTGGGCAGGTTTAGACACACCTCCTGGCTTTTCTGTGCTAAGCTGGATGCAACCCCGAGCCACAGGGCTCCAATCCACTGATAGTATGCCTGACACTCCCACACATGGTGTCACCTATCTCCTAGTCTTGCACTCAGCTATTCATACTCATACACTGTTAGGACCTGCCTCACATGCTGGGGAAAACCAGGATTCACTATCCTTCCCCTCATTTGCATAGAATTGCCTGCTAATGCATAGTTACATGTGTCACACTGTGCCTCCCCCCTTAGCAACCACTATGAACTGGTCAGGTAGTCTTTTGCCTGCCATTGACTTGCATGGCAGAATACTTATTTTAATTAGACTGTTTTAGGTTTATTTTCTTATTTCCCTGACAGTCCCGTTTGCATGCTGCTGCCCTATGCTTCAACGGCCGTGATCGGCGGACTTATCATAAAAGTTGTATTTTGTACATTTGGAATTGTTTGCAATGCCAATGGCCTTTTACTTGGCCATTGGCATGCTTCCTCAATAACATGCAGTCTTTATTTGGAGCTGTCATAGCTCCGTTTTGGAGTTTGCAGTACAATCTTGGTTACTGAGTACATTTCTACATATTACGCTAGTCCTACACGCCCTGATTCCTGCTTCCTGGATGGCAGATTTACCTCATTTGCATGGTTTTCACCTGAAAATGGGGTGATTTGCATACAAGGGCTGAGGACGTGCAGCACTAGTGCTGCAGCGCTCACGCACATCAGACGTCCACGTACGTGGATCGCTCGACCACCATATTGGCAAATTTTTATCTTACACCAATCATGCATGGATTGCAAGCATTTGAGAATCCAGGGGATACCCTTTCATTTATTTTTATAAGGCATGTTTATCTTCACTGGCAATACATTAATTTACAGTCTCCATAAAAATCTTGACATTTCACGTTTTTCATGCACCTCACATTGATACTTTTAATTTTCTCTTTCATTAAATGTATCCATGGATTTACACAATAATTTTCTATCATTATATTTTTATAGCATAGCCTCCTGATATTTTCCACAGTTTCTAGTTTAATTTCTTCATTCTTTATTTTTTATTCTTGATACATTTTTGTTTGTTCATTTCTCTATTTTTTCCCCTCTTATTTAATTTCATTAAATTCCATTCTCTATCATTTTCTGTCTTAAACAATCTACTTACCAAATAATTTTATTTCCATTTATTCATCTTATTACCCTGTATAAATTTAAAGATGCCACATAGACGATGATTCAATAAACCTCGACCCCTATCATCCTTATCTATATACAACACTCTTCTCATTGGATTTAATCTAGAATTCCAAATGAATCTAAATATTAATCCAGTAACTTGTTTTTCCTTATATTTTGGCATCATATGCATACTGGCCGTGTATGCTGTTCTTCCCATCCATATAGAATTTATCAAATGTACTTTCTTTCTGTATGATAATCTGTATCTATTCCACATTATACTAAGTTCTCTTAATGCTTGTAGAATTTGTATCCATTGTTCCTTAAACACTTTTAATGGTCCAAATATTATTCCTAAAACAGATATTTCTTCTATTCCAAATTTAATTCCTTTCAACATTTCTTCTGATACATATCCTTTACTTTTTCCCTATTTAATGACATTCCTATTTTCTGTAAACTATTATGTACGTTAGATATTGCTTGTGCCATCATTTTACTTTCCTTCATCACAAGAATAATATCATCAGAATAAGACATAATAAATAGATATTCAATACCTTCACTTTGTATATATCTTGCATCCTTTCACATTTTCATTTATTTTTCTCACAATGCAGTTCATAACTTTCACAAATAAAATGTCACTCATCGAACATCCTTATTTTAATCCCCTTTTCATCTCTAGCTCTTCATTTAACCAACTATTAATCAGATCTCTTATTTTACTATGCCTATGCACTGATTTAATCACATTCTGTACCTGTTTACTAAAAATTATAATCTTCCATTATCTTCCATAATATATCATGATCTATCACATCAAAAGCTTCATTCATGTTCCCTGCTAATACCTTTGCTTCTTTATTTTCTTTTTGAATATCATCTACTGTTTTTCTAACAATCGTTAATACTTCCGGACATCCTTTTCATTTGCTACCATACACACTGTCGTCTAACACCGTATATATCTTATTTTCTATTCTGATTTGTAATATTTTCATAAATATTTTAAATTCCGTACTACTTAATGCAATCAGTGTCCAGTTAGTTATTTCTGGCTTCTCTCCTTGCTTCCATATAAATCTCATAATACTGCTGTATATTTATGTATAGTGAATGCCATTTTTTAGCCATTTATTAAATATACATATCAGCATTTCTTTTTTTTCATGGTTCCAAGTTCTTAAACATTAAATAACCTATACCATCTGAACTTGCTGCAGATTCAATGTTTACATTCTTTATTATCATATCTAATTCCATTATGATAATCTTTTTATCCAAATCTCTGTTTATTTCTTCAGTATATTGTTTAATGTTCCATTTATTTACATCATTTAACTCTCATTGCCTCAACATATCACACTACAGTTTCCATGATTCTACTTTCTTGCTTAACCACTTCACCTTTCTCTGTTTCATTTCCCCCATTATATTACTTTCTTCTTTAACCATTTTAGTTAAATAAGGAAAACTACCTTCCTTTTTTGCTTGCAAAAATATCTTTGCTTATAAAATAATCCCTTCCTTTTTTTTTCTTGATTCATTTTATATATCTCTTCCTCTTTCCCATAATAAACATTTTCATTTTTCTCCAAACTTTCTAATATTTTATTTTGCAATTCCATGAATTCCTGTTTTTTTGTCTTAATCCATGTTCACATTGTAAATAATATGACTTATATTTTTCTTTAAATACTAACCACTATTCTGTCCAATTATTATAACAAGTTCTCATAGTCTGTAGTCCTATAGCAGTTTAAAAAAAGTCACAATAAGTCTCTTTTTTTACCAAAATAAATGCTCTTACCACTTGAACTTTTATTCCTAAGGGTACAATCACTGGGTCCCATATTTCATACCTGTGTGATGCCTTACCTTTTTCATTCCAGATTATCTAATTCTTTTAATTCCCTTTCCAAATTGATATGTTCTTTATTTTCTTCAGTTTCTACCCATATTGCCACATGATCTGGGAAACCTGTTTATACCGCTTCTTCTATAGTGATCTTCATACTTTAGAAACTAAAAAAGAATCATTTTCTGGCTTAATATTTCCTCTCCTATATGCATTTTATTTATATTCCCTAATACTAAATTTTCACATCTCATAATCTCTCTCATCATTTTCCAATCTGATCTTTTATCTTTTGATCCCTTAAATCAGAATTAAATTCACCTGCAGTTATAATGCCCATATTGTCTACTGTATGAAGAAAATCCCTTTAAACAATTTTTTTCTTTATAAGATACATGTGCATATATTGCTATAATTATATATACTTTTTTCCCATCTTAAATCTACAACAGTTAATCTTCCTAATCTAACTAATGTAAAGTCTAATACTGAAGTTTTTATATTACATAATATTGGTTTCCCTGAACGAGTCTCTTCTCTGAAATTCCATATTATAACCCCTCTCTGTAAATTCTCTGTTTATAATTTTTCATCCTTTGTTAATCTAACATCTTCTAATATTATACCTACCTCATATTTATTACACCACTGCAGATCACCTGTACTTCAGACCAAATGTATATGCTGTTTACAGTAACTGACAGAATTCTAAAATGATTTGCTTCCCTTCTTCTTAGTCTGTATGTAATTATTATTACTTTATCAAAGTCCTTTCTTTTTAGCTTTGGTATCTACATCTTGTATCTTTCTTTTCCTATCCTTCACTCTTTCCCCAATACAGTTCCTCTTCTTAACCACTTTCCAATCAATATCCCTCTCATCATTAACATCTTATTTCAATTCTAATTCACCTTCTTTTGTTTCTTTTATTTCTAACTCTTGTATTTCCTCTGGAAGTGTTGTTGCATATTCATTCTGATTATTTTCTTGAAATTCCGACTCTTTATCCATTTCTTTGCCATTTCTACTTTCTTATATACCTACTTTTTGTTCTTTTTCACACTCACCCCTTAAATGTCCTTTTTGTTTAGCTTTATTACATTCCTTTTCACATTTTCTTGCATTATGACCATAATCCCCACATATGAAACATTGCCTTTTGTCACAGTTGCCAAGAAAATGGCCCTCTTTTCCACAAAAAACTAATTTTTGGTTACCCCAATATCGTGCAATACCTCTGTTCCCTTGTACATTAATCATACTAGGAATGTGACTAATTTTATCATTTTTTTTTTCAATATGACATTACAATCCTAAGACCCAGTCCATAAACCTTTATTACATTTACAATACTTTTAACTTCTGTACCAAAATTCTGTAACAAATGCCCTTTAACAGTCTCTCTATCTGTCTCTATTCAGAATGAAGTATTCAGGCTCCTACTGCATTATCGCAGATGCATTTTGTTGACTGCATCTTGATCAAACCTAAAAGAACGAAAAGGGAAAATAGCGAAGTGGCTTTTCAGCAAATTCTTTCCCTGGGAAAAATTCACTTGGCCACTTTCATTACTTTTCTGTTTTTGGCACTGTAGTGCAATCTTGGAGTTCGTATATTTAAGTAGATGGGGTGTGGGGGGCAGAGCCCCCCACATTATGTAATGTTTTAAAGTTTGTTTTTTTTTTTTTAATTTTGGAACAACGATTTTTTTCCCTTGGAAAAAAATCGCTGTTCTGAGGTTTCGACATTGTAAGCTTTTGCTTACATGGGGTCGATTAATTATCATTCGCTTTTGTAAGCATGCGATAATGTAATATAGACCCAGATATTCACTTTCTTTTATTTTTCATGGTATAAAATCTTAACAATATACCTGTTTGACTGGTAAATATCTTTTTATCATATATTTCTAAAAAAGTCTGTAGTCCTATAGCAGTTTAAAAAAAGTCACAATAAGTCTCTGTTTTTTTTACCAAACTAAATGCTCTTACCACTTGAACTTTTATTCCTAAGGGTAGAATCACTGGGTCCCATATTTCATACCTGTGTGATGCCTTTTCTTCTTTGCCTTGTTTATGTGCAACAAACGTCTGTTGTCCCGAATCCTGTATTTTCTTACTTTCCCTTTTCTCTTCTTTTTTCTTCTCACTATATCTGCAAATGACATTCTCTTTAATTCTTTCTCCTCTTCCTTCTGAATTCTCTCCATCTCTTCTCCCCAGGATAAATCATTTCCACTGTCTGGTTGTTTATCTTCCATCCATCAAATTATCCAATAAATTATCCTGCAACCTTTCGGACTAGAGGGTTGTAACAATAATCCCATCTTATGATCGCTCATCCATTTTTGCACTATTAAATGACTCCGCTTGAAACAGGCCCACCAAATCAAATATAACCTCTTCTAAATTCATCTCTGCTTCATTCTCCATTCCCTTATTGGAATTGGCATTCACCTCAGCTCTTCATTCACCCCTCCAGCATACTATGACATTCTCCCAGCTGCCACTGTGCCAGGAATGGAATGTAGAAAGAGGTCCTCTGAATCAAATATAACCTCTTCCAAATTCCTCTCTGCTTCATTTTTCCATTCCCTGATTGCAACCGGCATTTGCCACAGATCCTCATTCACTCTCCACTGTACTGTGATGTTCTCCCAGCTGCCATTGCACTGGGAATGGAACACACACAGGCGCATGTTCATCACCCATATGGACCATGAGTGTGGTCACAGTAGGGGAAGTTCCCCAATGCCCTAGCCAATTTTCCCCAGTAGTATAAATACCACCTCGGGTCTCCCCTAAATAGAGGCAAATAACCCTAGTAGGGTTAACCTGATCAACAGAAGGATAAATAAACTATAGTGTGACCAGGAGAGGATTTTTATCCCCTTTGTGATAGAAAGAAACTCAAAAGCAGCTCTGCTTCTGAGACGCAAAGCTTTTAGTGATACTAGTAGCATTTTGGACCATACTCCCATGTGTATGACCACTTGAGCATCTGCTCATCCCCTTTTACACTGATATGCTCACATGTGTTAATTGCAGTATACAGACTACACCAGTGGATGTCCTGGTTGCCACAAAATCCCACACCCTCTCATTAGAAATAAGAAATGGCACCAGCCACTCAGTTCTGCCCACCCCTTACTTGTTCTCTAATACTTGGGGCAGTTGTACCACTCAGTTCTGCCCACCCCTTACTTGTCCTCTAATACTTGGGGCAGTTGTACAACTCAGTTCTGCCCATCTCTTACTTGTCCTCTAATACTTGGGGCAGTTGTACCACTCAGTTCTGCCCACCCCTTACTTGTCCTCTAATACTTGGGTCAGTTGTACCACTCAGTTCTACCCACCCCTTACTTGCCCTCTAATACTTGGGGCAGTTGTAACACTCAGTTCTGCCCACTCCTTACTTGTCCTCTAATACTTGGGGCAGTTGTACCACTCAGTTCTGCCGTCCCCTTACTTGTCCTCTAATACTTGGGGCAGTTGTACCACTCAGTTCTGCCCACCCCTTACTTGTCCTCTAATACTTGGAGCAGTTGTACCACTCAGTTCTGCCCACCCCTTACTTGTCCTCTAATATTTGGGGCAGTTGTTGAGCCATGATTGCTGGCTGAAGTGGTTGTTTTAAAGAAACATGAACAGCCAGGATCATGTGTTGCGAAGACTTCAGATAGCAAAGCACTAACAAGCAACATAATACATTTGTTCAAAATGAATATGTTTCAAAGTGACTATTAATACATTGTTCAAGGCATTCCCATATACTGACATTTCTAAAGATTGTCCAAAACGATATCCTAAGTGGCATTGACAGAGGTGTCTTCAATGTCAGAACATCCGCCTAAGCTGTTGCCACAGTCACTAAGATTAGATACCAGGTTCATGAACACCTGTTGAGACTATAAAAGAATTTGTGTAACCATTTTCAATGATTTCTTGTTATGGAAGATTTATAAAGACATTAGGTGGATAAAGTAACAGCTCATGAAGTTTGCGAACTATAAAATCTAATATCTTGAACTCTATTAATGCAATGTATAATGTAGTATGGTAATCAGAGAACAAGGAAACTATATATTTGAAATTTATTGCAAAGTATCCATTTGCAATAATAAAACTTTTTTTCTACTATAGAAAGGCTCGTGACAGTGGAGGAAATAGCGAAGGCATGGAAACTGCCCACCGAATTCTTTCCCTGGGAAAGAATTCGATGTTCCACGGCTTCGATATTTTTAGTCTTCGAACTTCCGAGTTTGAGGTTGTGGTGTTCGCAGTTCTCAGCTTTCTAGTTTCCGATATACACCCTATAAAATCTAATACCGTGAACTCTATTAATGCAATGTTTAATGCAGCATAGTCATCAGAGCATAGAATATTGAGAGCAAAGAAACTATGTAAATATAATTTGTAATTTATTGCAAATATCTATTTCCAATAATAAAACTTTTTTATGCTATAAAAGAGATCATAACATAGTGTTTTTTTTAGAGCTGAGCATCTGTACTAGTATGTGAACCACATGGTCTTTTTTTCCTTTACAGTACTGTTTAATCTGTTAACTATGGCAGCACATCACCTCATCTATCTATCTATCTATCTATCTATCTATCTATCTATCTATCTGTCGGTCTGTCTATCTAAATACTTTTCTCTATCTATCTATCTATCTATCTATCTATCTATCTATCTATCTATCTGTCGGTCTGTCTATCTAAATACTTGTCTCTATCTATCTATCTATCTATCTATCTATCTATCTATCTATCTATCTATCTATCTATCTATCTGTGTACAGATACCTTCCACCAGCTTTTGCCTTCATTATTATTTAATATCCAATGGCCCTGCAACGTCTTGCCTCCTACATGACATCAATAAAATACAGACCCCTTTCCTTAATCGTGCTACTCCTCAGCTTATCCTCTATCCCCTATAATATCATCTGTAATGGATAAATAAAGAGGAAAGGTAGTGGCACTGCTTTAATATTTCCCAGCAACTGCCATATTTTCCAAATACAATACACCAATACCAACATTCATTTCAGCAGAGCGTATTACCTTCCTGAAAATAAACAAATATAAATAAATATGTCTTACTGTCCTTTACATCCCTCCTGTCAATGATACAGCTACACAGGAAGATATCTTGCATTGTATTATCCATAACAATTCCACAAGAAAAATGTTACTAGGTTGGATATAACCTCTAACTCCCCTACAACCATAATGAACTTATGTAGTTTCACACAACTAATTAATATCCCCACATATTACAGCAAGACATCATATTCCTTATTAGAGTGGATCCTAGTATCAGACTCTAGCAAATTCACGACCACAAGTACTGTGTCTGGCTCAATCATTGACCATCTCCCAATCTATACAACTAGACATTTCACCCTTCCATTTAAAGTGTGTTTATAAACTAAAATGAAATGTGTCCAAGTTTAACCTAGAAATATTCACTACTACCCTACATCTATAATATGAAACATCCTAAAAATGGTTCACCTTAGATGATGCATTAAATGAATTCAGTACAATTTTCCTAAATATCCTAAATAGCCTTGCAACTCCAAAAAGGGAGAGACTAAGAACAAATACTGCAATGTGGCTATCCAAAAAGAGCAGAATGCTAATGCAGGAGAGAGAAAAGGCATGAATGGCAAAATAGAAAACACCTCAAATATCTTAAAAACTTCAGAATGCTTCACAATTGTACTAAAAAGCAAATAAAGACAAAAAGGTAAAATATAACAGCATTCAAATGAATAGTAAACATAAACAACCCTAAACAATTCTAGTCAACCATTAAAGAAATCTTATATCCTAACCAAAAATTCTACCCTAACCCCTCTTGCAATAGCTCAACACTCAGAATTGCAATAGAATTCAACTCTTACTTCAAGGATAGTATAGCATCCCAAACCAATGATTCACCAGCATCTAATCACAACCCTGTCAAAAGCCACATATCACCACAACCACTTTCATCTTCAAGAATGTGCCACATTCTATATAAAACTACCCTTAAACAAACTCAAACCAGGCTCTACTTCAGCCGATGACTTCCAAGTGAGTACCTTAAAAGAGAACCCAATAGCATCACCTATTCTGTCTCAATCTTATAAACAGGTTAGTCCAGGAATCCCACATTGCTCTCTGGAAAAGAATCACATATTATCCCTCTACACAATGGAGGAAATTCAGTAGACATTACTAACTTTAGACCTAGAGCAATCTCATCAGCCCCTTCTCCAAAATACTTGACAACTGTATTCAAAATGTATTGCTAAACTATCTCCTACATGAAAAACTCCTATCCCCCACACAACATGGCTTCTGTCCTTCCCATAGTACTAACCCTGTATTTCTAACCTTTATAGATACTGCCAAAAAGCTAGAGATAACAGAAAACTAATGTTCTTATTTCTAGACTTGTCTAAAGCCTTCAACACAGGTTGTCTCAGTCAACTTCTACTTCAAATACCCTCACTAGGTCTGTCTCAGCACTTCATTCTATGTTTCAAAAGCTACGTGTCTAATAGGCATCAGTCATTAAAATGGCACTCCATGTTCTTTCCATAACTCCCAGTCACCAACCGTGTACCACAAGGATCCATCCATAGTCCCCTCATCTTTAACATTCTCACTAACACCCTTCACACATCCACACAACAGGCCTCCTAAATGAAATATGCAGATGACTTTACACTCATGTATACATCTGACAATGTGGCACATCTCCAAATCATTACACAGGAAGCTTTAACAGCAACTGAAACATAGCTTTGTAAATCATAATTCATGCTCAACCAAACAAAAACAAAAAAAGCAAAAAAAACAAAAAAAAAACAAAAGAACAACCAAACTACATCTTTTTCCACAAATCCCTAATTCATGAAAAAAAAAAATCAAATTCTCATTCTTAATAATAAAACGATTGACGTCACTTTTCATATCAAATTATTTGGGATGATAGTGGATGATAATCTTAATTTGACCTGCATATAAAAAATTGCATAAAACTTGCCAAACACTAGGGATACTTTACAGAGCCAAAAACATTCTCACTAACACAACTATAATTACACGTGCCACTACTTACCTCCTACTTTATGGTGCTCCCATCATTACTAACCTCCTGGCATCACAAAAATGAAAACGTGAACAAAGCTATAATAAAGTGGCTACATTCATAGCAAATACTCATTTCAGAACCCACCACTGTATAGCACTAAAAAGACTAACTTGGTTAGAACTACTCATAATATATATATATATATATATATATATATATATATATATATATATATATATATATTCTTAGTACCTATAAAATTATCCAGCATATAAATGCTTTTCCAGTACTAAATACCATTTTATGCAACTATGTTCTCAGTCATTACAATCCAATAACCAAAAACCTGTCTCTGTCCATAAACCTATGAAATCTGCTGGGCATGGTCTGTACTCATACCATGTTGCTAAAGCTTGAAACTCCTTATCTGTATCCTTCAGATCAACTACATTTCCTCCAGTACTTTAAAACCATTCTGAAAGATTTCCTAGCTAAAAATCTGGCCATATCCTTGCTCAACCACAGGATAAACTATATCCCTAAATATGAACAAGTACCTGTTCATACCTTATACCTCCTTACTCTGCCTTCTTCACTCACTTCCTTACTTCCGTCAGTTTCTCTCCCCCCTGACTCTCTTTCCAAATATGATATAGCCCAGTTTTTTCACTCATTTCATATTGCAATTTGGATTGTAATAACTTATCTTTAATTTCTCTATAAACTGGCTAAAATTTCTATAAATATTAAATCGTTGTCATATAAGTTGTATCTATTCTTAACCAGTGTTTTCACATTATGTTTAATGTGGTATATTAAACTGTAGATGTTTTTATATTATTAATTTTTGAAGAAAGTAAAATGATTGTTCTTAACATGTTTATGTAATACTTTGGAGCTTTTCTTCCTGGGTGGGCACTTACCCAGTTGGACTTTCCCAGTATTCAAATATCAATAAATAAATAAAAAAATATTGTGTTATATACCTGTAAAAGGTAGCATAGCTAGGACAGGGCAAAGGAGGCAACTGCTTTGGGAGCAAAGTGTTCAGAAGGGACAGTCAGCCTATCCTGATCGCTCTTTAATGCAGACTGCCTTCTGATAGCTGGTATTGCATTTGTGGTGAAGCCTGAGCACTGTGGCACTCCATGTGTGGTCAAAACTGTACCAACTGCTTGCTACATTTGTAGCAATCATTTTGCTACAGTTTAAAACATTTTTTTTCTTTTCTGTTTTTTTCTTTTTTAAATAAAACATGATCGTTGTAGCACTATGTGCTGGATATAAATTAGAGCAACTGCTTTCTGCAGTTTGATAGAATTTAAAACATATAGTTTCTTTTCTTTTCGTTCTTTTTTAAGGTAAATCCAGAGTGCTGTAGTGCTCCATGCAGAGTATAAAGTGTAGCAACTGCTTACTACATTGTAGCAAGACTTTGCTACAGTTGAAAAGAGAGAAGATGTTTCTCTTTTTGTAACTAAGTCCTGAGCACTGCAGCACTCGGTGCAAGAAATAAAGTTTTTTTTTTAGTAAAATAATGACAGGAAGGAAGGTCAGGGGCAGGCTATAGAAATGGGCCCTCCTTGGGTAAGGTAGGAGGGAGGGAGGGTGCGTTGTGTATTTGGTCACCTAGTTGGTGTTCCAGTATAAGGACTGGACTTTTTTTTTTCTTTGCTCTTCACCTAAAGGGCTAGATAGCTGTGGGGGAGGATTTAGGCATGGATTAGGTACTGTTTGCAGAACGCCAACCATTTGGTATCCATCATGTGTCCTTTTTTGCTCTTCACTTGAAGAGCTGAGGGGGGGGGGCTAGTTCTTGGTACTGACACAGGGCACTAGTTGTGCCAGTTACACTTCTACCTGCAAATATTCCAGGATCCTGCCAATTTTTTTGTGAACTTTGAATCAATATTTAAGACTGACCTTATAGAAACAGATTTTTCATCTTTTCTAATCTCCAAAGTCTTCAGAAAAATCACTGGTCATTTTTACTTTAATTTTTTTGTCAGGTTCATGACAAGCACTGTCTAGGTGCAAAACAAAGGATAAGGAGTAATTCAGAATAAACCAATTTGATAACTACAGGCATCCTTTGTCTCTTAGATATTAACGATCTTGTTGGGATTGAACTAAAAAAAGAAGCCACTTCAAGTGGGCTGAATAACAATTCATACTTTTAAGGCAAATGTGTACAAAGAAGGTTTAGGTGCAAAACATTTCCATTATAAGAAAGAACCAAATCAAAAACAAATCAGCCCTACACTGTTCTGGAAAAATAATAATCACCTTACTGCTAGACTAAAGAAGGTTGTTGATTTGCTTTATAATTATTTTACAACTAATTTGGAACTCAATTTCAGACTTTCCCTTAGTAAGCACATTTTTCACAAATAATGAGGATGGAAATGTTGAAAATGTTCAGAATTTTCACATACACAGTAGATTAGGTCGCACATTTAACAAAGAAGAGAAATTAAACAACAAAATAACACAATTTGAAAGTTTCAGGTGGCTGGCTTAGAGGATTAATAAGGAAATATTATTATGCCAGTACAGTTGTGGATTATTGGAACAGCCTTCTTGGTGATAAATAAAAGTCAGAAAAGTAACAGTTTTCAAAAATTTAGGGGTACATATAAGGAATTTCTTATATGAGAGGGTGATGAATAAGTAAGCTCCTAGTTAAGTAGTATATTCATATTATATAATAAATATATATCAGACTAGGTAGGTAGGACAAACAGTCTTTATCTTTGCTCAGAAACAACTTTTCTGTGTTTGTTTCACTTCTGTCATATTTCATTTCCTAATGAAAAAGGTTTTGTGATGAGACAAATTCTTGCTATTAGAAAACATTCAAAAGTCTAATGATTACAGAACTGTCTTATTTTTGTTCTTTTTTATTCTCAGCTACTGAAGATGCAGATGTTGGGGATAGTTGAAGAAACAAATATTTAATTATGGCTACTCTGCCAGAGACATGTGCAGCTTTTAACCTGATTATGGGAATATGACCGATATCTGGTGTGTTATATCTGGTGCCTTAATGACACTATCCATGAAAAATATGAATGATGATTTAGTTACTAATCTTCTTCTTTTGGCTTTTCCCAGTTAGGGGTCACCACAGCAGATCACCTGTCTGCTCATGATTGGCAGTGGAGTTTTATGGTGTCAAGTTGCTAGCCCGGTGCCCAGCCTTCCACAGAAGGCACTCACATGCATGCACTCACGTCTAGGGCCAATTTAGAGTATCCAATCCACCTACAGCATGTCTTTGGGATGTGGGAGGAAACTGGAGCACCCGGAGGAAACCCACATGACCACAGGGAGGACATGCAGACTCCGCACAGAAGGCACCCCAGCCAAGGATTGAACCGGAGAACCTCTTGGTGTGAGGCAGCAACGCTAACCGCTGCAGCATCATGGCCACCCGATTTAGTTATTGATGCTGTGTAGATAAGCTCATTGATGTTAGGTTTGGTGATAGACAATTTGTTTCTGACTGTGCAAGTTAGAATTAAAATAAATAAATCACTCTCATCCTATAGTTATGTTTAGTACAGGGTACACCAGGGCCTAGTTCTTTAACATCTTCTGATTTCATTCTTTATTTACAATCTGACACTGAGCATTAGTGGTCTGACAATATCCTTTTCCACTGATAATCTAGCAGGTCTAGCATTGCTGACATTTGGGTACATTTTAACGAAGGACTTTGGTTATGTTTTACCTTTTTCTGATCTCCTTCAAGTTCTGCACCCCCATTGTGTTACTCTATACTGAGCTGATCCTGTTTATTGCATTGAAGCTCATATCAAACAACAACCTTTCATCATTATTGAATGTACTCTTAACAGAGTTTAGTGCAGAAATTGATCTGGGTTTACCTGTATTTACCTATAACTAAGCTATTAGCAGTTCCTTATATCAGCTTCCCCAGGCTGATTATTTCTATTGCTGAGGGATATAACCACGACAATTGTGTTTTATTAAGAAAAGGATGCAGGCTGGAGTACAAATGTAAAATACACTCTTACTAAGGGAGAAGCTAGTTTTATATGCACATTATTTTGTATACCACCCAGAGGTCTCTGAGATGAAGGTATATTTCTGTCACAGGAAATCTCTGATACATTGAAATGTCTGATTTACTATATCAAGTGGTTGATAAGTTGTGCAGTCTGGCCTGTTCATCCACGCACAAAATGGTTTTATCAGCTGATTCTGTGATGGTTTCATTTTATTTTTTTCAGATGAGTTGTTCCACTTTGAAGTACCCCCCCAAGGTGGCTTTTGGTAAACATGGCAGTGGCCTGACTGAGGAATCCAGAGGTTTTTGTTGATCTGACTTCTACTATATCATCTACAAGGATGGCATGAAAATGGCTTTAACTGTAAAAAACATCTTTTGAGACCTTGACCCAGGGAACTTCTCTGAGAATTATTTGTTTTACAATTGTTTTTATAAAATGATTCCCATACCTAGTAATACATGTCTTGATTTTGACAGACTGCAAACTTAGAAAGCAGTT
>NC_056736.1:682057168-682209668 GCF_019279795.1 Protopterus annectens | reverse complement strand
CGCACGCAATCATGCATGCACCCCCACATGCACAAACACAGAGATGCATCCACACAAGCACACGGTCAGACAGACACACACACACACACACACACACACACACACACACACACACACACACACACACACACACACACACACACACACACACACACACACACACGCATTGACATACTCCACCCTGCACTTGGGCAAGACTTGCCAGCACCATCAGAACTCCCATAGGATGAATAAGCCACAGTTTTTACTTTTTCCTCCTAATGGTTAAGGTGTTTACCTTGCAGACACAAGATGCAGGGTTTGATTCTCACATGGGGTAGATGGCTAGATTTAAAATGGCCTACAAGGGCAGATAGCCTAGCACTGCACTACACTACTGTATTTCTCCGTAATTAAGACCTAACCAGAGAATAAAGCCTAGCATGGTTTTCCAGGGTGGTCATGATATAAGCCCCAGTTAAGATCACCAATAACACATGATGGACGTGTTGAATTATAAAATAATAATATTATTGACACCTGTTAACTGAGGTTATCATACTCTGCTCACCATTTTGGACCATTCAGGCACCAGACTTCTTTTCTTTGCAGAAAGTCATAAGATTCTTTCCTCGGGAGTCCTCCACGATTCTTACTGTAACCCTAATCCTCACTCACACTTGACATTTGAGATCCTTGGCCCATAAACACTGGCAAGTGTACTTTGATTGGTCAAAGTACAGACAATTCACGTAAAACATGCGCACTTGATAACGAACGGGTGTGGTTGTGTCTCCTTAACCGTCACCAATTTTGTTGTCACTCCTGTCTGGTAAGTCTTCAATTAACCCCCCAGATAAGATGAGTACAAAAAGAAAGAGCTATTCCGTCGAGTACAAGAAAGGAATCATGGAGGACTCCCGGGGAAAGAATCACATGGCTTTCTGCAAAAAGAAGAAGTTGGATCTCCGAATGGTCCAAAATTGGCGAGCAGAGTACGATAACCTCAATCAACAGGAGGAAAAGGGAAATGCTAAGAAGTGCAAGTGTGGATCAGGTTGGCAAACATTATTTCCTGAGCTGGAAGACATCATCTGTGAAATGATTGCTAACAGGAGAGCAAAGGCTTTGGTTGTGTGCAGGGCTGATATTCACGCATTTTCCCTTGCAATGGCACCACAGTTAGAAATATCCCCAGAAGAATTCAAAGCATCACAACATTGGCTGGATGGCTTCCTTCAGTGACATGAACTGTCTCTAAGAAGATCAACAACACTGTTCATGCTGGAAGATACTGAAGTTATTAAATGTGCACTTGCATTCAAGTCCTTTGTTGATGGCATCGACTTTTCTAAATACCAATTCTCCAACATGATTGCTATGGATGAAGCTGCAATGTTTATGGGCCAAGGATCTCAAACGACAATTGATCAGAGGGATTCCCTCTTCAATCTACATTCCCTCCACTGGTTATGAAAGTGCACATTACCTGTGTTTCGGCAATTCATCTAGATGGAAAGAAAACCCCACCTATAATCATTAGTAAGGGCAAGAAAGATAAGACTGAACGTGTTTCAGGCATTTACATTCTTGAAACCGAAAAAGCATGGTGCACACAAGCAGTTATAAAGAAGTGGGTCAATGTAATTCTGCCACTTGTTTTACGAGGTGGCAAAAGAGGTCTGCTAGTCTGGGATTCAGCCAGCACTCACCGTGGTAAAGACATGAATAACTTCCTTGCACAGAGAAGAATAGATCAAATAATGATTCCCGCAGGAATGACTGCCTATCTCCAGACTCTTGATATTGCAATAAAAAGCTATTCAAGGACCATTTCCACATGGAACTCAATGACTACATTGAAAATAGAATGGAGAGAAATCAGCGTGGAAACTTTGTGAAGCCTAGCCTACAAGAGGTTGTGACTTGGTTGAAGAATTCATGGGATAAAATCACTGACAGTTGTGTTGCCAATGCACTACGAGCAGGCTACATGGACAAGCAGTGCTCATTTAAGGAGAGCTCTATTGCTGGGCATGACAGATTGGGGTCAATGGTTCTACAGGAAATGGAGTCGCAAGAAATTCAGGCCATTATTCGGGGGTTGGAGACTTATGACAGTGTTCCAGAAGAAGATGAAATTACTGTATTTGAATAACTTTTCTGTTATCGGGGCAACAGAATGGATTGCTTCTGCTTTCAGCTGCCAGCAAGCTCTTGTCAGTTTTTTTTACTTTACTTTATTAAGGTAAAGTTTCATTATCAAGGAGTAATTACAAAGTAAGGCCACTAGTTCGAAGACTTCATTTTTATGACTTTCCATCATTTTTCTCTTACGGTTTGGGTAAGGAATAAAGAAAGCATCACCACTCAAAAAGTGGCAGTTATTCACCTGTTTTATTCCCCACCTCCAATACACATGTATTGAGATTTTTCTGCACTTTCTAAGCATGAAATATTGCACTGTGAAAGCCAAGGTGTAGATTTTCTGAAGTTGAAATGTTTGTTGCACTGTTTATGTAGAATTCTCACACAACTGTTAATGTGTTATCTAGAACTGTTGCCCAGTAACGGAAAAGTACCAAATAAATGTCGATTTGTGTACATGAATAAATGTTGATTTGTGTACATGAATAAATGTCGATTTATGTACATGAATAAATGTTGATATTTGTACATGAATAAATGAATAAATGTAGATTGTTGTGGACGGGTAAATAAAATATCCCCGTATAATAAGCCCTAATGCGTATTTCGGTGGGGGGAAAAGTATAAGACCCGGTCTTATTTTCGGGGAAATACAGTAGTAAAATTTTGCTTATCTGAGTGATTCTTTTTGTTTTTTGGCTGAGTAAGTTGGGACCAATGAACATTTCTGTTGCAAAGTATTTCTGTCAGGTATTTATGTCTTTTAGCATTAGTCACTCCCTAGGAATGACACATTATTATGTGTCTTCCCCAGTGAAACCACTATTTACATTAAGCCTCCCACGAGGGGAAAACATCAGTGGTGGAGCAGTTTAAGAAGCAGAGAGACTTATTGCAATGTAGAAACCTGAGGTAAGGATGTTATGTTAAGGCTTTCTAAATCCCAAGGTATGTGAAATCCCATTGATTTTTTATTAATTATGTAGCTTTCCAAATTTGTTCCCTCTATATTCTTAGGTTGATTGTTAGTCGTGCATGCCTCCGTACCATTAGTTATGAGTGTTTAACTGCATGTGTGACTTTCCCAAGTGTTAGATGTCATTCATTGTTTGACTCTTATGTAGTTCTTACTTATGCTACACTCATCTCTATTACTGATTGAGTCACATAAGTCTTACAACTCACAGACTTAAACTGTGCATCAAATCAAGTCACCAATGTATCTATAATCACATATACCCCCTACTTTTTTGGAGTAGAAACAATGCCTAACGTAGGACGGATTCGTCTTTAGCTCCTAGTACTTCAAAACTGATTGTCTTCTCCTCCGTTTGTGCAGAATATTAAACTCCTCGATGGCTAATATGAAAAATAAACACGTGACTTTCTCTGCTTATTGCTGAGACCAGTCACAAATAAGGCAGATCAGTTCTGTGGATCCAGGATTTCCTATTTTTGATAGGTTTCACTGCAGTTTAATTGTAATTAGAGGTTGTCTCATTATCATCTTAAGCAAAAAATCTAAACTTGACTAAAATTAATGACAGTACTCCCAAACATCAATGTTTAAGTTATATTATAACTCAAAAAATATATACATTGTTCTGGGTTTTGTGATCTAGGGAGGCTCTTTGTGAGACCAGAATGAATTTTCCAAGGTGAATTGCGTGCAGAAAAAAAGACACATCCATACTTAACCTAAAAGCAAAGGACAGTGAGAATACACTAGTTGGAAAATATTAATCATTCATCTTATGTCTACACTAGCAAAAACAAAATAAATGACTCCTTCCACCATTTATGCCAGTAGTTTCGAAAGACTTTGATAGTCAAGGCCTGACATTCCTGGAAGACATGTTAGGAGGGTAGACATAAGTAAAAGCACAAAGCCTTAGAACTGAAGAGCTGCAAGGCAGCCATTCTGCAAAATGAATGGTTTACACACAAGTACTAAGTGAAATAACTCAGATCCATGATATCTGTACTTTTAGAAAGGTATATCCAAAGGCAGGGCATTCACCCTGCAATGCTGCAATACTTGCACAAATGCAAACGTTTAAAGCCAGCACTTTAAAGGGTCAGGGAAACCTCTCTAAATTATTGAGTTAAGAGCCAGTTACAGTATGATTGTCCTCTGCAAGTCCAATCCATGGTCATGAGGGATACAAAGTCTGTAAAGTTGTATGACTCTCCCCATCTAGAGAGACAGGACTCAACAAAGGGACATTTTGAAGTGTTCCCAAAACATTGGGTATCCCTGGAGACAGCACATTGACTGAATGCATAGGGAGGTATGCAAAATCAGTTCTGTAACACTGTGACCTATTGAAAATGCTTTAAACATTAATTGGTTCTTAGGAGCAGGGATATGACAATGAAAAATTTGCACATCTTGAAAGGGAGCAACAAAGGAAGGAAGGAACGGTTAATGCTTTGGGTTCTGTAAGCTTCAACACGTTATCATAACCTTCTTTTTAGCAACAAATAAGGTGGTGTGCAAGGACCCTACTTCTCCAGAATGATCTCAATCTAAACACAAAGAGGTTATCAGTTGATTTAGGAAAACAGGAGACATTCTTAATGAAGTTTTGTTATCGTAAAAATCAGTTTAAGGTCATGCCCCCACAACTTGCACACAAAGCAAACCACCTCCTTTGACCCACCCTTGCTATGGCTTTTGGAATAACAGAATGAGACTTGCATCAGTCGGGGAAAGAAAAGCTATATCAAGAATTCAAAAGGTGTAAATACAAACAAATTCTGCCCAAGGCAGAAACATTTGTTATTAATGCTGCAACAAAAATGACCTTTGATAAGTTTTTAGTTATAAAGAGGCTAAGTGATACAGCTATTCAAACGCTGAACATATAAAGAGAGCATGTTATACAGTTAAAAGACAATTGTAAAAGCACAACTATAGTGGCAAAAAAATACTAAACATAAGGAAAGATGAAGGAAGAGCATACGAGGACTGTAATGTACTGAAAATGTTTCGATATGTAATTAGAAAATTAAAAATATGTTGAATATTATAATAATACCTATTTTTAATTACTTGTATAAAATTGTTATGATATTTCTCTTATATGTTAAAACAATAAACCTGTTTTGAAAAAAGAAAATTAAAAATATATCTGTCAGTCTTTACTGTAAATGATAAAAGAGTAGGTACATAAAATGAAACAGGAGCTACAGAATCTTTTTTTTTTGTCACTTCTGACCTCGTCCTGCTGGCCCAGCCCCAAAGTGCCCTATGTGCATGCCAGATGTACTAGCCATCCCCCCAACTACTCTGGCATTGCTGGGGCTAGTCACATATACTAAGCAGAACCTGAGGGTTCAGACATCTTTGTTTTTGTCCAGAGGGGGTTCTTTTATATGTCCTACCACCCCCCCCCGAGCTTGTCTACCATATCTAATGATAGCTTCCATCTTTGGACCATGCCTCCCCTTAGGGAGTACCATTGACTAGCACCATGCCACCCAGGATGGCCACATGTATCTCTCCATGCCACTCCATCAGTTTTAAAATTTATGACTTTTTAAGGCTTGTATTAGCACTTATCTATTGACTAATAAAGATTTTTGGAGAAAACAGCCTTTGTTCACCTTTTTTCTCTCTATGGAGAAGAAGATTCACTACTAAGGAGTAACTGAGGTTCACAGAATTCAGCTAAGAGCCTTAAACCACCCCTTCGAGACACTATTATTAAACAAGAGGAGCCTGTACAAATCAGTGAAAGATAGAGCAGAATAAAAAGAAAAAAAAAGTGTATAAAATATTAGATTATTTTTCAAAGGAAGTTATTCAAGCCAGACAAACAGTGCATCCAGCAAACACTGAAGTTTATATAAGAAATTATTTTCTATATTTAATTTGTCCTGAAACACTAATATGCTGTTGGAAAAGACTAAAATACAGATATGATCATTTTAGTTTGCATGTTCTCCCTGTGTTCGCGTGGGTTTCCTCTGGGTACTCCGGTTTCCTCCCACATTCCAAAGACATGCATCTGGAGCATTTCTCCCCGGGCCTCTGCTGAAAACAGGCTCTGTGGAACCTAATCAGACTTTCCTGGTCAACGAATGTTAAATAAAATAAATAAATAAATAAATAAAATTATCAATTAAGAGAATGACCGAAAACAAGTCACTAAAATGGAACACTCCACTGTAAAGCCTGGAAAGGAACCAAAAAAAAAGACAGACATGGATTGGAATATAATAGAAGAAAGCAAACACAAAGTGGACTTACCAGACAGCCCAAAGACAGAAAATTACCTAAATACATAAAAAACGAGAAAAGGAACTTACCTGGCCATAGCGTATAATTGGCCCATTTTCTATGGAATGTAACATGACTTGTGATACGGTTGCCAGACCCAAAACATATGAGGACAGACTTCCAAACTTAAAATGGACCTTAGAGAGATAGTATAGATAATAAATTGTGGAATAATCCAAAAGAGGAAGCAGTCACTATTAAAGTAGAAAAAAAATATTAGAAGTCATAGAATAATCTGTACTCAGAAGAGTCAGATAAAATCGATAAGTTCTGCGAGACTGCATTAACCTAAAGAAGCTTAGAAGATCTGTTGTGGCTCAAGTGTGATACAGGGAGACAAACATCTTTTTCTGTCTGCTTCACTGGCACAATCAGGAGCTCCTGCTGGAGGATTCATATGAGGGCCTCCAGTACAAGATGGATGCCTAGCACTGCTGGCAGGAGGTGGAAGGCCTAGTGAGAGCTGTGATGGACCATCAGCTAGAGACCCAAATTGACATCCTGGAGTGCATCCTCATGTGGTTTGCAGTGTCTCATAGCTGCATTGCCCTGATAACTGGGCCACAAATGGCTGGAACCAACTATGAAGACAGTCATAGAGTGACTGACGTCTGTTTGAGTTTACTGCTGTCCAGCATGGCAGGCTGTCCTCACTACACTGTTACCCCACTTTGTGGTGCTCCTTTTCCTTGTGTGCCACTTCCCTACCCAGTTTGTTGTCCAGTCCTCCCAACACCAATTGGCCTCTGTCTGTCAGCATCTATCATTTGTGCCCCCATTATTATTAGCACATCTCCAGTTTGTCTTTTATGACCATCTGCCCCTACTGCCATCATTATACCCTCCTTTCTACCCATACTTCATCCGTGCTGCATTCTTCATCAGTTCTTCAAAAAAGGTGGGCACCTGTCCTACAAAAAAAAAAGAAAGAAATACTCTTCCTCATCCCACATTGTTCGTCCCTTCCTCTTGTCCTTCTCAGTGTTTCTGTGTTTTCTCATCCACCCTTCTGACTGTCCTTTCCGTCCATTTCCTTACCATTCATTATATAAATGTGGAATGGACTTAGCTGTGTAACCCTTGTTTGGGCTGTCAAATGTGCCCATGTTTTAAGGGAGTAGCACTCTGTTGCATAAATGGACATGCATTGTTGAGAACATGCTACCTAGAATCTACCATCCTAGTCAGTTGACATTCCACAGTCCAGTCCAGATTTAAGCATAATGTATGCTACTTTCAGTAGTGAATAGCTTACTTGTATTGGATTAGCCCTTAAAGGTCTAAGCTAAGTTGCTGTTACTGCCTGCATAATCCTTGTCAGGTCACATTGTGCAACTTTAAGCACTCTGCTTTCTGTTTTTCACAACATGGAAGCACTATCTGTTTTTTTTTTCTGCATCCCAGCTTTGGTTTATTTTAATTATTTATGTTATTATTTTATGCAAGTGATTGCCACGGTGGTGCAGAGGTTAATGTTGTTGTCTCACAGCAACAAGATTCCCATTCGATTCTTGGCTGGAGCTCCTTCTGTATGGAGTTTGCATGCCCACCCCCACAGTCGAGTGACTTTAAAGGCATGCAGGTAGGTGTGAGCATAAATGGGCATGCCTTCGTTGAAGGTTCAGCATCGGGCTGGCAACTCGGCACCATAAAATCCACTGCCAATCATGAGTGGACTGGAGTTCCGCTGTGGCGATCCCTAACCGGGAAAAGCCGAAAGACTTTTTATTATTTTATGCAAGTATATTTTTTCTTTATGTTATTAAGTTAAAAACTGCTTAGTATGTTTTGTGAATGTCAAAGACTGAAGGATTAAATAAAGTTTTAAAATGTTACAGAGATCTTTTATATAGTAAATAAGACAGGAATTCAATGTTTATAACATAAAGGATTATGAACGGGTCACCAATCATAACTGGCTTATTATGCGTTTAAGTCGTGGATGCCAAGAAATTCACCTAGACAACAAAGACTGAGAGGTGAATCTCAGCATCCATGATGAGAATTACATACACACACACAAAAACATACACAGTCCATTATAGAATAGACAAACACACACACACACACACACACACACACACACACACACACACACACACACACACACACACACACACACACACACACACAAACTCACAAAGTCCATCATAGCATACATGCGCAGACATACAAGCACACATACACATACACATGCAAATGCACACGTACACACACACACACACACACACACACACACACACACACACATGCATATGCTGGGGGTTGCACTTTCCATCCTGTTGCTGGAAGGGTTTTATATATGACCTACACACCTTCTCTTTCCCCTCCCCTGCTTTAGTCGACACATGTCCAAGGGTTACTTTCCCTTTTTGGAGCATGTCTCACCTTAGGAAGTGTCACTTACAAATGAAGCTTCTCAAGAGGAGTGCCAGTGACAAAAGCCCTCCCCCCAGAATGGGCACACCCATCTCTCCCTGCCACTCAGGTGCCTGAGCCACTGATCAAACCCAGGTCATCTGAATCATAGTCAGAGCTTTTTCCCTCTCTGCCACCAGAGAGGTCAGGTCTTCAACAAATATTGATATTCCCCCACAGTTTCCAACAGCTCTGAATCTGCAACAGGTATTAAAACCTCAATAAGTTTAAAATGAAGGTTAGTCTGTGTTATAACACTCAGTTGCAGGAAAGCCTTTATATTCCCCAATTTATCCTTAAGATTTCTGGCATTGAGCAAAACAACCTTAATGTGATCTGGACTGGAATTTCCTGTTATCCTTTTTATTATGTTGGAATGTCGAAAATGTGGACTTTGCCTAAAGAATGCGCTATGTGGGCAGCAAGTGCTTTGGCCAGTATAAGAAATCTGTGGATTGAAAAGTGCTGGCCATACTTGGTGAAGCAAGTTGGTCTGCCAGTCATCTCATCTCAGGCTGGCACATATTGTATCCCCTTAGAATGGCACTAACCTACTGGGCCAATTGATAACGTCAATTAACTAATTAATTAGTTATTCTGGTTGTATCTGAGTATCATTTCTAGATGGGGGTTGGATTCCATTCAGGAACAGAGTCTTGTCTACATTTGACAGATGCATAGTAAAGGCTTTACTAGAAAAGCTCACCCAGACTCTGCTACACTTTGCTGTGCGGGAAAGGTTAGTTTGCTTTTTATTTGTTGTATTACTTTATTGCCTTTTTCTTTTTTGAATACTGTGATTTATTTTATTTACCTTGTGTTTTACTTGTATTCTGCTTTTAACTGCATATTAAAACTTGAAAAGAGACCACAGCTCTGTCTCATGTGAGTCAGGTAGAAATTAATACAGGTCAATAGAACAGGTCACTTAAGGTTAGTCATCTGTGAACTGAGGGGGTGGAGCTAGTAACTAAACCTTCTATTTATGGGGTTAAATAAAACATTTCAGAGCTTTACTAGAAAGGCTCACCCAGACTCTGCTGCACTATGTTGTGAGGGAAAAGTTAGTTTGATTTTTATTTGTTGTATTACTTTATTGCCTTTTTCTGTTTGAATACTGTGATTTTTTTTATTTATCTTGTGTTTTACTTGTATTCTGCTTTTAACTGCATATTAAAACTTGAAAAGAGACCACGGCTCTGTCTCTTGTGAGTCAGGCAGAAATTAGTTCAGGTCAACAGAACAAGGTCACTTAAGGTTAATCATCTGTGAACTGAGGGGGTGAAGCTAGGAACTAAACCTTCTATTTAAGGGGTAAAATAAAACATTTCAGAGCCTTACTAGAAAGGCTCACCCAGACTCTGTTACACTTTGCTGTGAGGGAAAGGTTAGTTTGCTTTTTATTTGTTGTATTATTTTATTGCCTTTTCTATTTTGAATACTATGATTTGTTTTATTTACCTTGTGTTTTACTTGTATTCTGTTTTTAACTGCATATTAAAACTTGAAAAGATATCACAGCTCTGTCTCTTGTGAGTCAGGCAGAACTCAGTACAGGTCAGTAGGACAGGTCAATTAAGGTTAATCATTTGTGAACTGAGGGGGTGGAACTAAGAACTAAATGTTTCTATTTAAGGGGTAAAATAAAACATTTCAGAGCTTTACTAGAAAGGCTCACTCAGACTCTAATATACTTTGCTGTAAAGGAAAGGTTAGTTTGTTTTTTATTTGTTGCATTACTTTATTGGCTTTTTCCTTTTTGAATACTGTGATTTGTTTTATTTACCTTGTGTTTTACTTGTATTCTGTTTTAACTGCATATTATTAAAACTTGAAAAGAGACTACAGCTCTGTCTCTTGTGAGTCAGGCAGAAATTAGTACAGGTCAATAGAACAGGTCACTTAAGGTTAATCATCTGTGAACTGAGGGGGTGGAGCTAGGAACTAAATCTTCTATTTAAGGGGTAAAATAAAACATTTCACAGCTTTACTAGAAAGGCTCACCCAGACTCTGCTACACTTTGCTGTGAGAAAAAGGTTAGTTTGATTTTTATTTGTTGTATTACTTTATTGCCTTTTTCTATTTTGAACACTGTGATTTGTTTTATTTACCTTGTATTTTAATTGTATTCTGCTTTTAACTGCATATTAAAACTTGAAAAGAGACCACGGCTGTGTCTCTTGTGAGTCAGGCAGAAATTCATTCAGGTCAACAGAACAAGGTCACTTAAGGTTAATCATCTGTGAACTGAGGGGGTGAAGCTAGGAACTAAACCTTCTATTTAAAGGGTAAAATAAAACATTTCAGAGCTTTACTAGAAAGGCTCACCCAGACTCTGCTACACTTTGCTGTGAGGGAAAGGTTAGTTTGCTTTTTATTTGTTGTATTATTTTATTGCCTTTTCTATTTTGAATACTGTGATTTGTTTTATTTACCTTGTGTTTTACTTGTATTCTGCTTTTAACTGCATATTAAAACTTGAAAAGATATCACAGCTCTGTCTCTTGTGAGTCAGGCAGAACTCAGTACAGGTCAGTAGAACAGGTCAATTAAGGTTAATCATTTGTGCACTGAGGGGGTGGAACTAAGAACTAAATCTTTCTATTTAAGGGGTAAAATAAAACATTTCAGAGCTTTACTAGAAAGACTCACCCAGACTCAGCTATACTTTGCTGTAAAGGAAAGGTTAGTTTGTTTTTTATTTGTTGCATTACTTTATTGTTTTTTTCTTTTTTGAATACTGTGATTTGTTTTATTTACCTTGTGTTTTACTTGTATTCTGTTTTTAACTGCATATTATTAAAACTTGAAAAGAGACTACAGCTCTGTCTCTTGTGAGTCAGGCAGAAATTAGTACAGGTCAATAGAACAGGTCACTTAAGGTTAATCATCTGTGAACTGAGGGGGTGGAGCTAGGAACTAAATCTTCTATTTAAGGGGTAAAATAAAACATTTCACAGCTTTACTAGAAAGGCTCACCCAGACTCTGCTACACTTTGCTATGAGAAAAAGGTTAGTTTGATTTTTATTTGTTGTATTACTTTATTGCCTTTTTCTATTTTGAACACTGTGATTTGTTTTATTTACCTTGTATTTTAATTGTATTCTGCTTTTAACTGCATATTAAAACTTGAAAAGAGACCACAGCTCCGTCTCTTGTGAGTCAGGCAGAAATATTTTGCCCACCCTCCCACCCAGTTACTGTAGTGTTCTTAAACACCAATGTCTTTCTAGTTGCCTTCCCTTATGTTAATTTGACCATATATCTCATTTCCTCTCTATTTTTACTGGCTTGTGTGAGTAAGCACAAAATTATCATTTTGTGAAATCACTTCCCTTCAAATATTTAAATTTATTGGCCATGCTATTGTATTCTATAGTACCAGAATACAAAAGTGACCACCCCCTTTCAATCTATCTTGCTGTTTTAAAGATAGTGACTGTCCACTAAAATGTAACTTTTTAGACAGGTAAAACTTAAGTTACCTACTTCCATGTCTAACTCCTCTAGTGCACATTGCAGTGTTTAGGATAAACCATTTTTTTACCTTTAAGCATCCCTGTGACTAGCACTTGCTTTAAAACCTGCTGGAAAGCACAAGGAAGTCTTAAACTGATACAAGCACTCAACTCTTCTTGTTAATAAGGAGAAATTAATCGTAGGCACTAAATAGTCTATAATTGCAAAGTACCTTGCTAAGGTAAGGGAAAACAGCTCTTGTACCAAACTAGGAATGTCCAAGGGTCAGCTACCGGTGTTTTCTCCTGTCCACCTGGTGAATCTGGGCATACTGGGGCAATGCAGCAATTGCCTCATGTACACAGACAACCCTCTCCTCCTACCACTCAACACTACAACCTGCGAGAGATGCACATACATAGCCAAACTGGAAGCAAAATTCTCTCCACCCAAGATTGTGCTAGACAGTCAAGAGGAGAAGGTTAACAACTGCACTACACCTCAAGCAACACATAGCCCTTCTAAGCCCACACCACCAACACCCACACATAGCAACACTAAACCCACATATGTGGAGGCTCTTAATATTAACCTGCCCAAGCAACAAGGACCTCCAAAGCTGAAATGCAAACAAACATCAATCATAGCCAAAGTGTCACATAGCTCACAACACCAGTGTGCCATCCAGCAACAGCCCCTAAGGCAAGACAATGTACCCAACACTTTAGTCATAGATGACTCTATAGTCAGGCACACTGATGTCCCACTCAACAGGCTGAACAAGGAGAATATTACAGTCAGCTGCCTATCGGGGTGCCAGGATCCACCACATAATGCATGCACTCAAGTCACTCCACAACAAACACAAATATGACTCTGTCATTTTCCATGTTGGAGTAAATGACTTGAGACATACCTCTCTGGACTACATGAAAAGATACATGGAAGAGCTCTCAGATCATGTGGCCTAGGCAGGTATGACCCTAGCCCTGAGTAGCATCCTGCCTTCACCCAGAATGATACTAAAGTATAAGGACAAATGATTGACTTCAACAATTGGCTAAGCTTCTGGTTGAATTGGCTAAGCTTCTGGTGTCATTCAAAGGGGATCCAGTATCTGTCTGCCTGGGATGACATGATCGACAGACCACGATGCTTCTCCAGAGATGGTCTGCACCTGTTGCCCCTGGGATTTAGGTTACTGGCTAAGGTTCTTGTCACCCCTATAGTGCCTTTTTAGGCGAAGTTAAAAGGACAAAACCACCACCATAACAGGTACAAGCATGCAAAATCTGAAGGTAATGCTACTCAAGGATAGAAGTCTAAACCTCAAAATGCGCTCTCTTGGGGCACTCCTAAAAATGGAGAACATTGATATCTGTGCAGTAACTGAGACCTGATTCAAGCCTCCAGGGAGCACCCCTGCAATACCAGGCTACAACTCTTACCACACTTTTCGGCCACCAAACCAGGACCAAAACACTAAAGGTGGAGGAGTGTCCATATTCACCAAGGATATTCACAACACCAGGCTAGTTGCCCAACACAATGCATCTGAAATTCCAGGTGCAACTAACACTAGGTAAGACTGCAATCCAAATTGTAGCTAACTACAAATCCCTCACCATGCCCCGAGATTCTTACTACACCTTTCTAAACATACTGGAAAATATTAAGATACAACCAAACACCCTAATACTGGGTGATTTTAACTACCCTGCCATTAACTGGGAAAACTACTTGTGTACCAACACCTTTGCCCAACGGTTCTTGGAATTCATAATTCCAATGCCCTGGATCAACTAATTCTTAGTCCCATCAGGGGCTCCAATATCCTAGACCTGGTCATTACCAACATGAGAAATCGATGCTCCACACCTATGGTCACTCCCTCTTTGGTCAGGTGTGACCATAAGCTAATCACCCTTGTCTTCCACATCCCACCCCCACCCCCCAGTAAGGAAACCTCTGTAAAAAACTTTTTCAAAGCTAACTTCATGCTACTCAAGTCAGAAGTGGCAAACTTCATGACACCCATGCAGATGACAACTGCAAGTTCAACTGCTGAATCCTACACTAAGGCACTGTACGAGCACATCCACTCGTGCATGAATCATGCCATCCCCAAAAATCCAAGACACTCTCCTCCAAAAAAAGGAAGCCAATCTGGGGGTTCCTTGCCATAAACAAACTTTACAACAAAAGGAAGAAATTGTTGCAGGAAAGAGGAATATCCTAGGATGCAAAAGACTCCCTTACCAGCCTCAATAAGAAGCTGAGATCCCTCATAAAATCCTCCAAAGCTAGTTATGAAAATAAAATTGCCAAAGATTCCAAAGACAGCCACAAGGCATTATATAGCTATGTCAAGAATCTAAATGGCAATGCTCAGATCTGCTCTGAGCTACAACAGAATGGCATTAAATATACTGATCCCAAAGATATTGCCAATATCCTGGCAAATTGATTCAGTACAAACTTCACCGCCTTCTCACCCCCTAAAGGACCCATCTCAATAACGAAAGATTGCCAAATTCCGGTAATAGCTGCCACACAGGTAAAAAACGCACTCTCCAAAGCTAAGAATACAGCATCCATGGGACCAGATGACATCCCAGGCTGTGTACTACATGAACTACAAAATGAACTGGCACCTCACCTAAGTATCATGTTTAATCATAGCCTCACCTCAGGCTTCATGCCACTGAGTGGTGCACAGCTACAGTTTTCCCACTCCAGAAGGGGGGATCCACCTTGGATCCCAGGAACTACAGTCCCATCAGTCTGACGAGGCTGATCTGCAAGACCATGGAATGTATTATCATGGAACTTATAAACAAAGACAATGGCAACCTTCAAACACTGGACCCCATGCAGTTTGAGTTCGTGAAGGTCCGATCTTGTGTCCTGAACTTGATTGACTTCTTTGAATCAGTCTCTAGAGCCGTGGACAAGGGTAAGGTGGTCCACACAGCCTATCTGGACCTCACCAAGGCCTTTGACACCATCCCCCACTCTGGAATAATAGATAAACTTACTAAGCTGGGCATTAATCTCTACGTTACTCGATGGGTTGCCAAAAGGCTTACTGACAGAACCCACACTGTAAAAGTAGCCGACTCCAAATCCAGCTCCAGACAAGTGATAAGTGGAGTACCTCAGGGTCCAGTCCTGGGACCGCTCTTGTTTGGCATATACTTCTCTGAAGTACAGGCCAACACTAAAGGACTCGGACTAACAAAGTTTGCAGATGACTGCAAACTGGGAGCCATTACTGAATCCCCAAACAATGCGGATATTCTACAAAGGGGCCTTCAGAAATAGATGCTTCGTGCCAGAGCCATGGGTTCAAGCTCAATGCCAAGAAATATATAGTTATCCCCTTATGGAAAAAACATGTACCCATGAATTACCACATAGGTGGCAGTACACTAAACACCGAAAGTGTGATAAGAGACTTAGGGACACAGGTGGACAGTGGTCTCACCTTCGATAACCACATTGCCACAACCATCAGGAAATCCTTCTATGTGGCACACCTCATCACTAAGACCTTTTCATCCAGAAAAAAGGAGGTCATTGTCCCACTGTACTCATCCCTCATTAGGCCCATTATAGAATACACTCCCCATTTGACATCTGCAACAACTGAAAAGTCCACAGAACTACCTCACTAAAAGAATCACAGGCCTAAAGCAGATGCCCCATGCTGACCATCTAAAAAAACTCCAGCTATACTCTGTCACATATTGCCTACTCAGTGGCGATCTCTGCTTAACATACAAGGCCATGTCAAACCCGGAGCTGTTGGACATGCTATACTTAAAGAAACCCCAATCCCTCAGAGACACACTCCAGGGATCTAAACCTTGTCATTACAATGAACAAAACATGCTGGAGGGATAGATTCCTGACCCAGAGACTCCCCAGACTCTGGAATAGACTGCCCATACATGTCAAGCAGAGCGCCTCTTTGGCCCTCTTCAAAAGGAACCTTGATGACTGGATGGGAGATAGGAAATTCACCCCGGGGATCATGTCAGTCACCCTGCTAGAGAGGGGTCCAGGGAAGGAAATACTGTGGGAAGAAATAGCCAAGAAACTGTTATGGCTAGGCTTGTATAGGCCCTAGGGCCGATAGCCTAGTACAAACCTATGAACCTGTGAGCCTATGAAGTGTAAATATACCTCTCCTCATGTTATTTTGAGTTGAACCTCAGGTTACTGACACCTCCGTGAGCCTCCACCAGGACATAGCCATACTTTTCCTGATGGGGAGACTGTAAGGCCATCATGACATCCCAGATCCTGGCATTGGTACAGCAGCTCCCATCCTGCCTTTGTCCATTCTAATGAGAAGAGAGTTGGTTTACTTGCAGATGGAGTCAACAGTTGCTAGAACATTTCTAGTGGGACACACAGACTTAGTGTTAGTGTCAGTGGAAGGTTTGCAGTCTGCAGCCTGGTGACTCACTGAGTTACATGAGTATGGTAGAGTTGCATTAGTGGACTGCTGCTGAGACCCTCTTGTATTGATTATTGAAGGCTTGTGGAGTGATATTTTTATATAACCTCAGTTTATGTTATTTTAAGGTGATCCTGTGGAAGTGTGGGTGAGAATATGAGCTGTGTAAGTGAGATGGTGACCAGCAGGTTATATAGATAATTAGACCTCTCACAAATCATAACATTCTGGTCCAGTACTGGTAAACGGTTTTCTGATGGTTGCAATATTATCTCTGAACATCACTACAATGAAACTGACAACAAAAAGAATGATAGTTGACTGGTGCTTTTATGTTTAACAGAAGGGTTGATTTATGAGGGTCAGGAATGATAAACTGAACCAAGTTAGTCCGTAGACTGGAAGATATGTTGGGCAGATAGACCGTAAAATAGAGAAATACTAGATAAAGAAAAGATGTGATAAAACTGATGCAATAAAGTGAACCTACAAGGAAGAAATGATATAATACATATCTGTTATATCAAATTAATTTCTTCACCTATTGCACTGGAAGTTCTGATGCTAGAATTGCAGTTTGAGATGTGTTTTACCACTAACCACTCTGCTGTTATTACCTGAAACTTTTTAATAAAACCTCAAAGGGGCTCAGAGACCCATCTTTTTAGAGCCCACAAAGGCTTTATTTTGAATTTGTTAACTGGGTTAGGGTACTGATCTTACTGGACCTATTTCATTCTTAGCCCAGGGTAAACACAATGGATACATGACATCATATACACAGCGTATGACAAAATGCAGCATATATACATATATTATATATAAAATAAATATCGTACTTTGCTTGAGGGTATAAAATCAATGGATTAATGGCATTATGTACACAAAACACAATATATACATGGGATACATATACAGTGAAAATCAGAGTTTGCATGCTGAAAGAATTAGAATCAAAAGCAGAGTCAGAGCAAAGTATTGCAGAGAGGAAAGAACGGTCTGAAGAGGTTAAGTTATCTGATCATGGATATAGCAGTTGCATTTTCCTAGGGTCTTGAAATGTCCTGTTATTATTGATTGGAAGATGGGATAAGAGTTCATGTGCCTTTACTGCCATACGTCAGCATTTAGCATATTATTATTTTCATGTTTTGGTGCTGTAGTACACTCCTGTTCAGTATAATAAGTAAACTAATGCTTCAAAAAACTTATTTACTGACTTACCAGTGCATCAGAAGTAACAATGCTTATTTTCATTTTTTGGTGCTGTAGTACACTCCTGTTCAGTATAATAAGTAAACTAATGCTCTAAAAAACTTCTTTATTGACTTAGTGCATCAGAAGTAACAATGCTTCATATTTCACTTATAAAAATATATTTTTATTTGTAACATGCTGTGGCTATAGTTACGCTTTCAAGCAGCTAAAACTACGGAGTCAAATTCACAGGTTTACTGTGCTGGAAACTTTGAGGCTAGAATTGCAGTCTTAGGTATGTTTTGCAGCTGATTACTTTGTTATTAGTATCTGAATGTTGTTTTGTAATGCAGTCTCAAAGGAAGGCAAAGATATAACCTTTCAATGACTGGCCCCACTGGTTTTAGTCTTGTGACTTTGACATTTTACATTATACTCATTTTTGTTTGAAGTGTTGTGTTGAACTTCTGTTTCATATACTACATGCAATTATGACTTAAAATAGTTTGTACTTGGTTGTGGATACATCAGAGGTAAAAATCCTCTTTAATTAAGTAGAACAAATATTTTCAAAGGGGCTACAAGAGCAATTGCAATAGCAAAGAACAAGGCATCAGATGCATTCTACCATCTGGAAAATGAGACAGTAGGTGGCACAAAGAAATCTTATCAGATTACAAGGCAAAGACAGAAAGATAAAGAAGATAGTGAGACAGCCTTCATAAGGGATGCTAACAACAACCTGCTCACCAGTCCACAGGACATCAAAGGCAGATGGAAGGAAAACTTCCATCAGCTTTTGAATGAGGAAAACCCCACAGAAGCTATACTGCCCTAGACACAGCCAACAATAAGAGAAGAAGAGAAGCCCATCCTAAAAGAAGAAAGAATAGCATTAAGGAAAATTAAGTCATGGAAAGCAGCAGGCTCAGATATGGTCACAACAGATATGATCAAGATGTTGGGTGAGTTAGGGGAGAAATGGCTCCTGAGGGTACTCATAACAGTGTGGAGAGAAAGGCTTATCCTTCATGACCGGAGGATAACATATTAGTAGCAGTGTAGAAGAACAAAGTTGACATTCACAACTGTGGGCAGTACAGCTGTGTCAAACCCATGTTACACTGCATGAAAGTCCTAGAAGCTGTATCAAACCCATGTTACACTGCATGAAAGTCCTAGAAGCTGTATCAAACCCATGTTACACTGCATGAAAGTCCTAGAGAGGGTAATTATAAATAAATGCACAAAGTCGTAGAAAGTACTATCGGAGACGAGCAGTTCAGATTTAGATCAGGACGCAGTACAACCAACCTGATGTTTACACTAAGTCAGATAGTGGAGGATATGCTAGAGATGAGGAAACAGTCTAACTGGACATTCCTAGACTTGCAGAAATTATATGAGAAAGTCCCAAGAATACTGATTTGGGCAGTCCTGTGGTGGCTTGAAGTCCCAGAAACATTGGTAGAATCAGTGCAGGCTATGTAAAGCACCCAATGACACAAGTATCAGCAGTGTTCATACTCATAGTGGTGTTCCCAGTGGTAGTGGTTCTGCATCAGAGCTCAGCTCTGAGCCCACTGCTGTTCATACTGGTGATGGACTACATTAGCAATCAGGTCAGAGGGGACAAATCAATAAAGTTACTGTAGGCAGATGATGTGGCAGTGCAGGCAGACTCTGAGCAAGAACTTCAGCAAAGGATAGGGGAATGGAATGCAAAACTGAAGCCACATGGGATTAAACTGAATACATATAACTATGTTTAATATATGTCACCATATTTTAAAATTGTACTATGTTCTACAGCTGTTTTACATCTGTTTTATTCTTCTCTTATGTCCTCAGCTGGACTAATGTCTATATTTAAATGCTATGTTTTTTAACTGTATAATGCAAGTAATACTTAATGTGGAGCTTTTCTCCCCGGGCCTTCACTGAAAATGGACCTGTGTCCAGTCAGACTCTCCCGGTCAACAAATGTAAATAAATAATCATAAAAAAATTAATAAATAAACAAATATAAGATAGTTGAAATGGCAGCACATAGGGGAAATCAGAAGAAGCTGAGAAATGTGAGAGAAGGAAAAACAGAGGTACAGGTTTACAGCTTCAAGTATCTGGGAGGGGTGGTTGAGGAGAAAGGAAGTCTGAATGAGCCTGTCAAAGCTAGAATCAGAGGAGCTGCAGTGAAATGGCATAGATTGTTTAGGGTCATGTATGACAGAAGAATGCCAAAGTAACTGAAAAGTAATGTGTACAAAGATACCACTGTATTGTGCAGAAACCTGGGCAGTGAAGGTGGAGTAGTTGAGGAAGCTTGAGGTGATGGAAATGAAGTGCCTGAGATTGATGGTAGGAGGGACACTGTAGGACAGTTGAAGAAATTAGGGCATCAGAGTGGAAGCCTAAGTAGCTCCAACTATAGAGATGTTCAGGGAGAACAAATTATGGTGTTTGGACATATGCACGAAAGCAAAAGGCAATCTGGTCAAGAGAGAAGACCTGTAACAGTCAGGGGTGACATTGAAAAGGTAGGGCAGAGAGACTGAATAAAGAGAGATGGTGAGAGTTAACCCTACAGCCTGACCCCCATGTCAGGGAAAAGGGGGGGTGATGATAATGATGATTATGTACAACCCTGGAGGATCTGAAGATAGAATAACAGTATTAGATACATTTTGTGGCTGAATGTTTCATAACTGAAATATCAAAGGGATACTGACATATAGCTTTTCAAAGATTAGCACCAGTGACTTTAGTTCATCTACCTTAACTGCCAACATTCTGACATTTTTTCATTATGCTCCATTTGCATTGCAGATGCTTTGATGAACTTCCACTCAGTATTCTGAGTACAATAATGGACTAAAATGCCTTTTTATTGATTGCTCAATACATAATTGAACTTCTGTAGCCTGTAGGCAGTTGTCACTAAAGGTATGTGCGCTCTCAGCAGCCACAAGGTAAACATACACAGCTTCATTTTCACAACATTTTTATTTATTTTTGTTAGTTTAGTTTATCAGGGAAAGCAGGCAAAGATGTCAGCAGAGGATTATGGCAAGCTGGTAAAGAGCAGTTGGCCAAGGTATGTGAAGCCAAAAGACTGGTGCATGCCAACCTGACTAAAGAGGAAATGATTTCATCCTTAGTTGCAGTTGTAGCCTAGACCACAAACCAGGAAGACAACCTGTCTGTCGATGGGGATTTGCAGCCCTCAGAAACAGAGCAGTTCACCTTTTTTCTCAGGACTTAAAAATCCATCCAGAGTTAGAGACTTGAAATGGAGGCCAAACATTTGGAATCAGAATCAGCAGAGAGGCTGCTGCGTTTGGAGGCTGAAGAAAATGAGAAACAGTACTAACATGTGAGGGAGATGCTGACGCTTCGTCAGGGTCATGGAGGTAACAAGGAAGGGAATAACTGAACCCCCAAAGCAATAAAGGTCAGTAAAGTTCTTCCACAGTTTACAGAGGGGTGATAATTTTGATAGTTTTATTCATATACTTGAAGGATTATGCAAACAGTATAATGCTGATCAAGGGCTCTGTGTATGGTTCCTGACCCCCTTACTTTATTTATTTATTTATTTGTCATTTATTAACCGGGTAAGTCCAACTGAGCCAAAGGCCCATTTTCAGTGGAGACCTGAGGAGAAAACATCCAAAATATGTGAAAAATTATATAAATTCCAGACTGTACTAATTAAAATGTATATAAATTCAAGACTTTTCAAATTAAAAATTAACAGTTACATAGAAAGTTTATACAAGATAAAATGGCAAGTTATAAAGAACAGAAATAGACTTGAATAAGTAACAGAAGATGAAATACTTATGTACGTCTAGAGCAAAAAAGTTAATATCTACTCTGCCATTATATTGTATTACACAAAACAATCTAGATAGACAACATAGCACAGAAGTGTTGCTATTTACATAAAATATATGTGCAATAAAGCAGCTGATAACTTCTCATTAGCCTAATAGAACTTATTCAATTAATATATCTAAGAGATTTAGGTTTTAGGGTAAGGAGAGGTGGATGGGGGCAAGGGGGGGGGGGGGGTTGTAGGGTCCTGGCATGGGCAGGAGTTTGAGTTGCAAGGTAGTTTTTCAGTTCTTTTTTGAAGCTGTTAGTGTATTTGATATTTAGAATATTTGGGGAGAGTTTGTTCCAGGCTTGGGACACTGTGCTTTTGTAAAGTAGCTTGCCTGTGTTTTTATTAGGTTTGTATATGCAACAGCTGTAACTGCTGTTTCTAAATTGTCTGATACTGACTGTTTAAACTATGATAACGTTAATCAATGTTTATTGCAATGGCTTAAGTTAACATCTGAAACTTACAGAAAAAAAGTTTTGTGAGCATAGACACAAGGCAGATGAAAGTATATGTGATTATATTCCTGAGTTAAGCACTTATTTTCAAAGGTGGGTGAGTGGGTGTCAGGTCACCACTTTTGAAAGGCTGGCAGACCTTTTGGTGAGGGAACAAGCCCTTAGCATTTTGCATGAGGACATGAGAATCTGGTTGGCAGACAGGGAGTGTAACTCTGAAGGTGAGCTGGGGAAAAGGGGATCTCTACTTAGCAAGCAGGGCATCTCTGCACAAGAAGGGGATACCCAGTGATGCACATGGATATAACGGAACCCATGGTGGGCAGCCTAAACCACCCCAAAAGATTCCACCAGTAACAGGGGAAGGCACTAGTTCAGGTACATGGCCAGGATCAATAGTTAGATGTTTTAAATGTAACCAGTAGGGCCATGTAGCATATAGATGTCCATGGAAGCAAGGTGGGGAACAAAAGGTGGGGAACCACCAAGTGTGAATAACAGTATGCCAGTGGTAAGTTGTCTGGAGACAACAGGGTTACCAGACTATCACCAGAGTTTATATCCTATCTTACTGGATGGAAAACAGGCCACTGCTAAGAGAGACAAAGGCTTGGACATAACCATTGTGAAGCCTACAGTGGTTAAAGAGGAGTAGTACTTCCTTGGGCAGTCCATTCCAATCAGAGCTTTAGGAGGAACCCCATTCCAAATGTCTTTGGCCAGGGTTCACCTTGACTGTGAGGGTGGAAAACAAAGCAAGCAAGTAGGTGTGTTTGAGGCTATCCTTGCAAATGTCCTAACAGGGAATGATTTTTGATAATGCAGTACCTTGTGTGTATGCAGTTATATGCAGTCAGGCTTGGAGACAGGCATGTGGGGCTGGTATACTGGGGGACACCCAGACAGACCCCACACCTGAAGCCATGGTTGGTGAGGTGGCTATTTCAGGGAGTGGGCTACTCTGTAGCAGTGAGCTTGAAGGTGATCCACAGCGGCTGGTACATACTGATGTTCACTTGGACAGAGTGACTGCAAGGGCAGATGTGAGTGGTAGTAACCAGGTTGACAGTGAAGCACTACTGTCAGAAGATACCAGACTTCCTGTGGAAGGGGACCTGGGAAGTGTCATAAAGAAAGAGTTAAGACAGGCTCAGCTCTTGGACCCTACATTACGAGGCTTGAGGGAGGTGGCTATTGAGACACCTGATTCTCAAGGAAAAGGGGAGTCTGTATACTGCAACTAAGGGTTACTGTATAGAGAGTGGACACCTGACGGAGGGCTAGAGAATGAGGTAATACAGCAGTTGGTAGTGCCCAGAGCCTACCATCTGGAGCTTCTAGCCATAGCCCATGAAATTCATTTTGCAGGTCATATGGGCATAAAACATACCAAGAGACATATTATGCAGAACTTTTGTTGGCCTGGGATTGCAAGGGATGTAACAGGGTACTGTAGGACCTGTGAACAGTGCCAAAAAGTAGGAAAGGTAGGAGACAAAGTCAGAGCTCCTTTGATGCCTTTACTTATGACTGAGGAGCCATTTCAGAGGGTAGGTATGGATATTGTGGGACCTCTGAGTACCCCAAGTTCCACAGGGAAGAAGCATATTCTGGTGGTAGAAGATTATGCTACTACATACCCTTGGGCAGTGGCTCTGTTCTCCATTGAGGCACAGAAAGTGGCAAATGCCTCATTAGAGATTTTCAGAAGGGTAGGTTTCCTGAGAGAAATACTGACTGGCAGAGGTGCCAATTTCACATCAGACCTGCTGGCTTGTCTGTGAGAGCACTGTGGGGTGAAGCACCTTAAGACCACCCCCTACCACCCCCTGACTAATGGTCTTGTGGAGAAGTTAAACTCTACACTAAGGACCATGCTGCAGGCATTTGCAGGCCATTTAAGAGAGAACGAGACAAATATTTGCCCCATCTGCTGTTTGTATACCCTAGGAATCTACAGGTTTTTAACCCTTTGAGTTGCTGTATGGGCATAGGGTGAGGGGCCTTTAGATTTGATTCATGATGAGTTTGAGGATAAGTGTGAATCCCACACAAGGAGTCTGTTGTGGCATATGTCCTAAATCTCAGGAGAAGGCTTAGGGAGCTCATAGGCTTGGCCTGAGAGAACCTGGCAGGAGTCCGACAGCAGAAAAAGTTCTGGTATGACAGGAATGCTTGAGCCCAAGAGCATGCTGTGGGACAGCAGGTTATGGTTCTCATTCCTGTCAGCCACAATGAGCTGCAGGCAACTTGGATGGGAACCTTCAAAGTGATAAGGAAGGTCAGTGATGTTAACTACATGGTAAACCTGTTAGACAGGAGGCAGTGGCACAAATCGTACCATGTTAACAAGATGAAGCCTTACCATGATATAGAGGCCCCGGTGCTGAGTATTTTCAGTGGATGGCAGGAGGAGTCTGAGGGGGATCTATGGCTACATCGAGCCAGCCAGAAAAATGCCAAGTTATTAAGGTGGGGCCTAAGGTTGCAGGCATATGACATGACAGTGCAGCACTGTAGTGGGGTCAGCAATGCCAATGCAGATTCATTCTCAAGAAAGGGTATGGGTTAATGTATTCCCAGACCGGCTAATTTCTCTCAAGCAATATTTCTCCAGGGTCACCTGAGAAACTAGATTTAATCTTCAAAGGGGGAGAGATGAAATGATGTGAGGTAGTGCCAGCTATGCCAGAAAAAGTAAGCCAGTGGATGTGTAACATATGCCAACATAGCTAGCTGGAGTTTTGTAAAAAATGATATGTCATTTTATATCAACCTGATTTTTGCAGGATCTTGTGTTGAAAATGTAATTGTAAAGCTGCTTGTGTCAAAAATATACCAACAGTAGGTCCTGCTGGACAGAAAATAAATATATCTGTAGGTCAGACTGAATTGTAACTGTTGAAATGAATATACTTCAACAGAGGATACTGGAAGAGAAGAGGTTAATCTCAGTCCTGCTAACTCTGAAAAATAGCCTGAAATTAAATTAACTAGTTTAGGCCAGAAAGATTGTATCTTATAGTTCTGATTGCAGCCAGAGACAAACTGTCTGTGAAAACCAGGACTAGAAATCCTACTGTATTGTCCTTAGGGTAAACTAATTGATACCCTACAAGAATGTTAGTTTTTGAAATGGTTTTATAGCTTCCAGGTGCTATAACATAATTTAGCAAAGCTCTATGTGTGTGTATTATGACACATATCTGCTAGAATCTGGTTCATTTGCTAATAAAGGGGGTAGTATGAGAACCAGAAGACAGATGACCAGATGTGTGTGATGCCATTCTGTAAGCCAGCACTAAAATGATGTTTTAATACTAGCCCCCGGATTCACTAATCCTCCGTGTAAGACTTAATAAGTCTTACTCGGAGGCTGCAGTTGAACTGTTTGACGTCAGCATGCCATGAATATTCATGAGGGCATGCTGACTCAACCGTAGCTCTTACATGGACTGAGTAGGAAAGCAGGAGGCGTGTCCGACTGCCAAGCAGTCTAAATGTGCACGCCCCTGCAAGGTTTTAAAAAGCATAATGTCAACACACAAGAGCAAGTTCGCTCAAATGTACTTGCACCCAGCACCACACTCCCTGACACTGTAAACCCCCATCACACTTATATAAAGTAAATAATTTTTTTTTTTTTTTAAATCCACGATATAGCTGCCTGTATTTGCGCGTGTGTGCGCGGGTGTGCCCATTGCTTAGCTAGAGTTAGTAATTCTGACATGGAAGAGCATAAGAAAGAATGTTTATGCAAATCACACCAAATTGCAATAGCATAATGGTAGAGCGTATGCGCAAAGAGAAGGCACTCACGGTTCGAGTCCCACCATTCCCCTTCTTGTTTTTGTTTTAAATCAGTATTTGAAATAATACCAGACATACATGATTAAAATTTTATTAAAAGCAGTGACATGGCCAATGTATCAGTGAACAAAATATATATTTTTAAAGGACCCAGATATCTAATAGCCTGCTGTTAAGCAACATTTTACACAGCTAAACACAGGTGCCCATAGTTTAATAGCACTTTGCCCAGCTAAACAGAGGTGCCCATAGTTTAATAGCACTTTACCCAGCTAAACAGAGTTGCCCATAGTTTATTAGCACTTCACCCAGCTAAACAGAGTTGCCCATAGTGTAATAGCACTTTACCAAGTGCAATAGAGTTGCCCAAAGTTTACAGGTAATACAGGTAGGGGTTATACACTTGCAGTCACTGGGAATGTAGTGTAGACTAAAAGGTCATTATAAGATGTTAACCGAGGTTTTTTCTACACCCTACCGTATGTGCATAAACCATGCAATTCCACACCTCAATGGGTATGTGTAACCTTAAATATTTGTTGGGACATATGTCCTACTGTTTTATAAATATTTCCATTGATGTTGATGCATGTGCCCTGTTCAAACATCACGTTCATGGTGGCCTGTTGCTACCAAACATCCCTGCATGCTGTTGGAATATCCACTGTCATTCAGTATATGCATGTGTTATGCTTGCTGTTCAACTGTTGGAACCTTGGTGTGTTGGGTTAATGGGAATATTACTGCATGCTGTTACAACTAATCTGGAATGCTGTTGTTTATGTTGTAATTAAACACACCTAATCACAGAACGTATGGGAAGGCCGGTCCCAGCAGACCCACCTGTCCCTCCTTAGTTGGTAAGTGCACCTGGCACCAGCATCTCTGGTGCCCAGCCCGGGGTCCCCTCCTCCATTGGTCCTGTGCCACCTTCAGGTGGAAGCACTGCAGGGGATGGGGCTCATCCCCCCGGTGCAAGCGTGGGCGGAGGAGGGCCACCTGTCACCCTTGCTAGGGTCCGGGCTGTGGTGCATAGGGAGATCCAGCGTTCAGTTGCTGATCCCCTATGCCAGCTCGAGGTGAGAGTGGAGCATCTCTTGGGTGAGCCTTCCCGTGCTACACAGCCCTCAACACAGCCACCCTCGGGGCTGTGAAGGTGCAGCGGTGAATGCCCATGGGTGGGGATCTCAGTTCCACTGTTACCATCTGTGGGCTCATGGGCTTGCGATTTCCAAACATCCTTCCCCGTCAATTGTGTTCACCCACCTCATGTGTCAAACTCCGCCCCTGTATGCGTCTTGTTTGTCTTGTCTGTTTACTTCCCCAACCTACCTCCCCAAATATACCTACTTCCTCTACTTCACATTCCACTCTCACCTGAAAAAAAAATTTAAAAAAGGGCAATCTGTTCCCACAAAAAAATTACGCCCCATACATAGCTGCCCAAATTCGCACACATGTCCACTGGACATGTAAACTGATAATTCTAATTGGCAGTACAACATATTTTGTTGTCCTCATCCCTCTCTCAGGGGTGGAAGGTTTCAAATTTCACACCAAATTTCAAACATATGCACAGCTGTTGCTGGTAAAGAAATGGGCAGCTATGGACCTTCCCTACACCCATCCTGCACATCCCGAGCTGGTTTCCCTACTGTCTTTCCCACTTTGTGCCCCCTTTTTCACCACTTTCCTATCTCCCCATTTTCTTTTCTTTAAAAGAAATTAGCATGGGGGTTAGCGGGAGTAAGCACTTTTAAGCAGTAGTTAGCGGGGGTGCGCGAGTGTGAGCTTGTGTGCGCTTAGCTAAGCATTGCTAAGCATCAAGCAAACCTGTGAAAACCCACTTACAACTGCTTAAAAGTTCCTTAGTCACTCTGTATGACAAGGCCCTTGTACTGCTCAGCAGCAAAATAAACTACCCTTGTCAGTCTCGAACCCAGGACCTTGGACTCATCAGTCTGCATGAAGTACCACTACACCACAGCAGATATACAATAACTTAGTGCTGAAAGCAATATATCATGCATTACCATGAGTGAATGTAAAGAGAAAATAGGAATGGCATAACACAAATCTTGTTCTGTGGGCCTTAACCAGCAGGTGTTGTGGAATTGCATGACATGACTGTGAAAAGAGAATCAGCCATGCTAGTAGGGAATAAGGTTACAGTAGCACCTTACAAACCCCACACATTATCAGAGCAGGATAAACACTGGCATATTAGCATAGGTCACAGGCCAGACCTCCCAACAGTGACTGCTCTACAGTGATGACCCTGATTTGTAAACAAATGTTAGCTGTGCCCCTCTGACTCCCTGTGAAATGTACTAACAGTAGGCAGAAAGGTGTTGAATCTCACTTAATAACAAATGTCAGTAAGTGAGAGTAGACACCGCTTGCATGTCAGAAAAGGTGTAGTAATAGAAATGGTCTGAATCCCCCAAAGTCTGAACTGCAAAATGTCTGAACTATATGACAGGTGTATCCCAGTTATATGTACCTTTCCCTGAGGCTGTTCAAATATATACGTGAGAGTATCTGAGGCCTGGAAGAGTCAGAAACACACAGGCATATCAGCTTGTCTGTTGTTACACACTCTGCAAATAGCTGTAGAATGAATCCCACAAGCATGCCCTTATGTAGAAGTACAACACAGAAATAGCAAATGATGTAGCCATGTACTGCTAACAACCACCTGTGACAATGCCATTGTTCAGGTGCTGAAAAGACTGCTGTGGTGCACAGTCAAAGAATACTAGGCTGACCTCTGTCTACCATTTGGATATATCCACAGGTGGGAGCTACTCAGACAGACTACAAGCCTTCATAGACTTACAGGTACACAGCAACTCTGCATGTTCAGTAAGATAAACATCACACGATAATAAATAATGCACTCTGCAGTTCTGCACCCCTACCCAAAGGTACTATATACCCATGTAGTCAGGCACAACCAAGGGTGTAGGTAGGCATACACAGCACAGAAATATTTCCAGTTGTCCTGAGCAGACTGTGCTAATGTCAACACAAACAAACCACAAACTGTTCAGAAGTGAGTAACGTACTAATGACAGTATAGCAGTTCACAAACAGTGCATGTGCCTGATATTCATAATTGGTAGTACAACATACTTAGTTGTCCTCACCCCTCTCTCAGGGGTGGAAGTTTTCAAATATCCCACCTAATGTATTGCATATGCACAGCTGTTGCTGGTAAAGAAATGGGCAGCTATGGACCTTCTCCACACCCATCGTGTACATCGCAAGCTGGTTTTCCTACTGTCTTCCCCTCTTTGTGCACCCTTTATCACCGCATTCCTATCTCCCCATTTACTTTTCTGTCAAAGAAATGAGCGGGGGGGGGGTTAGCGGGAGTGAGCACTTGTAAACAGTAGTAAGCGTGTTTGCACCAATTTGCACATGTGTGCACTTAGCTTAGCATTGCTAAGATATGATAAGCTACGCCAAGCTTAGTTTAGTATTGCTAACATAAAATAAGCTAAGCTAAGCTTAGCTTAGCATCGCTAAGCGTCGCGCAAACCCGCGCAAACCTGCATACAACTGCTTAAAAGTGCCTTAGTCACTCTGTATGACAAGGCCCTTGTACTGCTCAGCAGCAAAATAAAATACCCTTGTTAGTCTCAAACCCCACACGTTGTACTCACCAGTCTGCATGATGTACCACTAAGCCACAGCAGATATTCAATACCTTGGTGCTGAAAGAAATATAACATGCATTACAAGGAGTGAATGTAAAGGGAAAATAGGAAAGCCATAGGAATACATTGCAATAAAAAATATAACATGCATTACAAGGAGTGAATGTAAAGGGAAAATAGGAAAGGCATATGAATACATTGCAATAAAGAAATATAACATGCATTACAAGGAGTGAATGTAAAGGGAAAATAGGAAAGCCATCGGAATACATTGCAATAAAGAAATATAACATGCATTACAAGGAGTGAATGTAAAGGGAAAATAGGAAAGCCATAGGAATACATTGCAATAACTACTGTTGTATGCCAGTTAATTCCCTAATTCCAAAAGAAAGTACATACTCCCATGTATCCAGTGTTACCATTAGGAGGTGTGAGTAAACTTACACATTGAGAAGAGTGTACTGGAAGAAGCAACAGTCAGGTTTCAGTACAACATGCATTTCACTGGCTACAACCCAGCTTCAGATATGAGACATATACCAACCTTCTGACTGACACAACAGTGTCCACAGCAAACAAGCATGGTCCCCACCTTGCAAAACTGAAAGGACTATGCCTACCTAACCTATCATTTTATAGCAGTGTCCTGAAATCACAGTGAGAACTGCAATTACCACACAGCAGGCTGCATGCAAATACTAAGTGGTGGGCACCAACTGGTGCAGAGGCCATCACATGCACATGTGCAGATACCTACAAAAGCAGCCTGTACTTGCTGTCCACACTTGCAATAATATCATTGCAGCAACTGGAGAGAGAGTGAGACAGACATACAGAGACAGGCAAACAAACAGAGGCAGTTGGAGACACCAAACAAAAAAAAAACACACACAAAAAAACCATGTCAACAGGTACAACAGACAGAGGTGAGAAATACAAAGGTAAGGTATGTAACAGAGATGTATTTTCTGGCATCCGACTGATGTGTTTGAAGGGTACTCTACATACTGTGAACCCTCCATATGTGGTAGCAGTCCATATCTATATGTATATGCAGATGTGCATAGGGCAATGGACATACTGCAACTGTTAGTGAAGGTTGGACATATATATGTAGTTGAAGGTTGCTATGTGCACATATCTATGTAGGTTGTAGTGTGTGGCATTGAAAACAGCAAGCAGTGCAGGTATATGTCATGTGGTGGTTAAATGCTGTGGGACTGAGTTACAGCCAGTGAGGTCTGCTACAGCTATATGGCCTGAGGACAGCGAAATGCATTCTGCACAACACTGTGCAATATTACTACATAATTGTATGTCTCACAACTATTTCATAATTGATATTCCCACCATGAAAGGTGGGCAGTATATGTGCCTATATGTGCATGTATATGTACAGCAATGGATGTTTACAAGTATGTGTATATCTATCTATCTATCTATATATATATATATATATATATATATATATATATATACATATATATATATATATATATATATATATATATATATATATATATTTACATATATAGATATATATAGATATATTGATATGTAGATATATAGATATATACATCTATAGATATATATAGATATATAGATATATACATATATATATATATATATATATATATAGAGAGAGAGAGAGAGCTATATAGATATATACAGATATATATGGATATATATGGATATATATATATATATATATATATATATATATATATACATATATATATATATATATATATATATATATATATATATATATATATATATATATATATATATATATATATATATATATATATATATATATATATATATATATATATATATATATATATATATATATATATATATATATATATATATATAGTGAGAGAGGGAGACACGGGTCAGACGTTGCAACAGGTGCCTGGTGACCAAGGTGTGGACTGAAGACCAGTGTTGAGACTGCCGTGCCATACTCCATTCCAAAACACTTTACCCACTAACTACCAGATAGGTGGTTGCCTGCCTAACACTGAAGGTGTCAGAAGAGAACATGGGACACAGGTGGACAGTAGCCTCCCCTTTGATATTCACAGTGCCACACTAGTCTTGTAATCTGTCTACGTGGTACGTGTCATCACAAGCGTTGTGTCATGTACGGAAATATAGGTCAGTATTCCCCTGTACTCATCACAATGCCCCATGTGGTATGTACCTCACATGACAACTACAGCAAGTGGAAAGGCCACAGACATACCTCACAAAGAGTAATACTGCCCTCAAACACATACCCTATGCAGACTGACTCACTAACCACAGCTTCAGTACGTTGCATACCGGCCACCCAGAGGTTACCTCTGCCGAACATACAGAGGTATGTCACACCCATAGCAGTCAGACAACCACCGTGTCAACACCTCACAATCCCACCGGGCTACACGGCCTAGGTCCCTAATCCCCGCCACCTCACTAAACAGCACATGCTGGAGGGATAGGCTCCTATTGGCAAATATGCCATACTCTGGCGTAAACCACCCAGCATTAACAAACAAGGGTCCTCAGTAGCAGATGTCATACACACCCCTGATGATTGTCTGGGGGATATGTGACATGCCCTGGGAATCACCTCTGTGTATCCAGTTGACAGGAGCAAGTGAAATCAAATTACATGTGTGTCAAAGGCCAGGGTAGCATATGGCTAGGCTGCTGTAGGCCCTAGGGCCAATAGCGTATTACCTACCTATGACACAATGCACACACACATGTACTCAGTGCAATACCTGCTATGTGAGGTGGAATGAGTGTGACAGTGAATGTGTGCAAGGTCTGTAACGGTGTGATAGCTTAGTGTGAGGTTGTTTCTGTCATGGTTGTTTGTGTCCTAGGAGTGAGGCCGGAGAAAGATGTGTCAGTTATTGAGATGCAGACATAGTAGGATGGCATATGTTGTGACGTAGTTCCTTGTGTACGACTGTGGTGTCCCATCGTAGGCTGAAGCAATACATGTATGCTCAGTAAGTGGTACTGCTGGTGAATCCAGCTGACATTTGAACTGTTGTACTACCTGAAGCTGTAGGCCTAAACAGCACAGTATGGTGTATGTTCACATTCCCTGGTAACACTGTCTTGTGTGTTTCCTGTAGTCTGCACAGATTACATACCTCAGGCATAGGTATCTGTAAGTAGGGGCACACAGTACTGTAAAGTACACAGGAAATGCTCATCTGTGTCAGCATGCATTTGTGTGTTGTATGAATGTCTGATGTGTGTGTAATGATGCCTGTACCATGTCCGCAATCACATGTGCATTGCAGGGTTTGCGTGTGTACCTAGCAGCATGTATACTCTGTTACAGCAGTATGCCAGCTATATTAACAACTGTGCACATATGTTAGGTAGAGGTATGGCATCAACGACTAGGGTGGGTTACTGGTTATACTTAACTGTACTTCACATTCATTGCAATGGATGACATATTTCTTCATGCATTAGCTTGATATGTACCCCCGTGGTGAGGCTGTGCATTGGATCCTAAACAGTGTGCCGAGTACTGGTGTATACTGGTTTGTTATATGGAGTGTGGCAGGCACTGTCAGTCAGTTGTGGGCTGAGCACTGATATATGGTACTGAATGTGTGTATCCTCTGACAGATGAACAGATGCTATATATGGCAGTTAACTGATATCTGTACTGTATAATGTTAAGTGTGCCACATGACTTGCTCACACATATCATTTACTTGTCTTCCAGGCTTATGGCTCATCAAAGGAATCTCTCCTACACAGCCGCAGAGGAACAGGAAATCCACCACAGCCTGGTTCAGCACTATACCCTGCTGTTTTCCAGGGCCAGCCAGCGCCAGTATGAGCGTACTGCACTGTGGCAAGATCTTGTTTGTTGGGTAAATGACATAGGCATGCATAACCGGACATATGAGCAAGTACGCCATCAATGCAGTGATTTAATTAGACATGTCTGGTGGCGTGCGTCTGATATTCATAGACAACAGCTTGCCACAGGTGGTGGGGTAGCCATACATCCCCCCTCACCAGAGTGGAGGAACTGCTGCTAAGTGTGGTGGCTCCTGGCCTACAGCAGCAACAACATCACACATGTGTCATCATGGAGGCCAGAGCCACCCAACATGGTGACATGGAGCATGCAGGTAACATGCCCTAGTTGTAGACTACTGTTACCTGTATTGTTAGATTATGCATATGTAAGATGTGTACTGTATTTAGTAGTTGTGCTGCCTATTGTGTGCAATATTGATATTTTGAATAGTATCTGTACACCTATGCCTGTTGTTCTACTGTAGTTTAGCACACTCACAGTAGCAATGCCACAGTTGTGGTCACTGACAAACTGTGTCATATTCTTGTAGGTCCCTCTGGTGTGACAGCAGGGCAGACGATACATGCTGGTGAGTGTGTTAACACTTTAAAATTGGTATTGAAATGTGCATGTCATAGGTGAGGTGTAGGCCATGTCCACATAACACACCTACGCATAATGCATGCTGTGCATGTTTGCTGTGAGATGTTAAACATCTCAGTAATGTTAGTAGCTGCCTCAATCACATGCAATGCACAGAGCATCAGAAACAAATGCGGCAACACTGTACTGCACATTGGATAGGCATAGTTGACACACATGTACACAACATAACACATTTGTCATACGCAGTACACCTCAACATGCTACACATAGTGTAACCGGACACCCGCTGCCAGGTCACACTTCAGTATCCCACATGTCATCCACAGACCACACATAATATACTTGAGGTGTAGGGGCCTAGCATGGGGCTGTGCAACACTCTTCAACACATAACACAGTCATGTTAGGCAATGCTCCCTACTGGGCACCTCACACACCCTTGTGCAATGTGGCTGTGTAATTGTGAACCTAGCCACGGCACTGCGGTTCAGGTACAGCATGCTAGGCAGTGGTCTAGCACACTTTAGTGGCCTTGCGTGACCACATGATGCATGATGATGATGGCTAATGGTACTACACCCCATACAGTTACAGTGACCACAGTACTACACATAGCTGTCATTGCTTTGCACCTCCATGTTGTGTGTGTGCACACATATGCACCTATACACATTATGCATAGCACGTTGTGTGTGTGCAAACATATGCAACTATACACAATATGCATAGCAGTCGCATTCTGTACAAAGTGACACATATTTGTCTTGGAATGCTATTGGGTATATAGGTCACATGACACACATAGGGTATATGTGATGTTTAATGTTGCAGTCATGTACCATGCAATGTCATGGCTGGCACTGGCATTTTTGTAATATGACCCACACTCACCATAACCACTGTACAATGGTCATGTCCAAGATTGGTATTCCATCACGTATACATGCACCACTCATGTTATGTGTGTACATAGCATGCATGTGCTACACCTGTGTTCACAATTATCTGCTACAGACACAGACACTGCAATCAGACATGGAAATCCATGTGACACACAGATACATGCAGCCATGGTATGTATACCTGTGAGTGGACATTGCGGAACTTATAATACTTGCACAGAAATGTCTTGTCCTTGTACACATTGTGTTCCAGGGTGTAGGCAATCACTGAACATGTACACACATGCACCACAGCCATGTACACTGTCATTAACTATGGCTGTCTACACTCACACTGCATGGACTTGATCAACACTTATTCTGCATGCTGACATGTATGACATGACTGTTTGCCTTGTGATACTGTCACCCACCTTCAACCACTATTGAGTATGTTTTGGATTGTTGTTGTGTGTGTGTATCTGCTGTAGTGAGGAGTGTGCATGTGTTCCTGTGTGCATGTGTGCATGTGTTCATGTGTGCATGTGTGCATGTGTGCAATTGTTCCTGTGTGCATGTGTTCATGTGTGCATGTGTTCATGTGTGCATGTGTTCATGTGTGCATGTGTCCATGTGTCCATGTATGCATGTGTCCATGTGTACATGTGTCCATGTGTCATGTGTGCATGTGTCCATGTGTGCATGTGTGCATGTGCAGACCGTAAAGTGTGTTTCCTGTCTTCCTCTCACAGGTGCTGAGTTACGGGCTGGTGAAAGCAGCAGGCAACCTGAAGCCACTGCCACGAATAGTGGTGATGATGACACATGTATTTTGGCACAGGAAGATTTGACAGGGTCTGTCATTGGTCCGCCAATCGACAGTACACAGCGTTCAACCCCATCTATGCGCACACTCATTCTGTCAATATATCCCTCACCACCAATGGCCATAAGCGAGGGACAGCATACAGTTGGCATTGACCAGGAGAGTGTGGTACCCATGGCACTTGCATCCCCTCACAGCAGCCATAACCATAGACCCGGAATGGTACCACATAGGCAGAGGTCCAGGGTTCTCGGGGGAGCACCACTGGTTGTATTGCCCCTGGCAGGCATGGCCTCACAGGTCTTACGATGACCAGTATGTTCTGGGCTCTAATGCAGGCTCAGGCATGTATGGAACGGTGCACCAAGCAGGGACTTAGGGCACAGAGGGCACATTACACCGCTATCAATGACAGCATCTATGACCTTGCCGGTGCCATCCGGACTTACACCGAGGTCATTGATAGACACTGGGGGGAGACATTTGATGCCCTCCACAACATGTCTTCCATGAGCAAGGACCATGCGGGACGGTTGCGACGTCAACGCGGACGCATGCCAGCAACAGCAACAGCTGGCAGTGGTCGCGGATGGCCCACAGTTCACATCCACTCCTGTAGTGGCAGTACCAGCCCCAGCAATGCTGGGGCTGGTCTGTCCATTGACCATCCCAGTAGACCATGTGCATGTGGCTCAGGCCAGTGCCAGCAGGGACATGGGTCCAGTCGTCATACCTCTGCCTCTGCTGACAGCAACCAGTCAGGGTTGGTACCCGATACTGTCCGTAGCACCCCTGCCAGGCACAGGTACTGTGTCCATGGCCGGAGACAGTGATCTGTACAGCCTAGCAGGTACAGTCTGTGGCTGTCCCACAAACCACCGTATATGGCAACCACATGGTGGAGCTGTGTGCATGCAGATACACACACATTAACCAAACAACTAGGGCTCACACACACACACACACACACACACACACACACACACACACACACACACACACACACACACACATTACATCAACATTGGCCCATGCTGTACTGTTGTCCCTCACACACACACGCACACACACACACACACACACACACACACACACACACACACACACACACACACACACACACACACACACACACAGACATGTCGATGGGTCAATGTCAGGCTCTGGCAAACAACAAAACGCCCTGTGCATATGATGATACCTGTGTCACCTCCTGTCATCTGCATCATTGATGGAGGGACAGGCTAACATGGTGCTGATGCACAGGGTGACACTATAGCAGTGTAGCAATAATAGCAAGTTGTCAACAAGAAAGTGTAACTACATCCTTGTAGGTATATCTGAGCAGACATTATGCATCAAAGCTCTGATTGTCAATGTAGCATTGTTTTCACCACTGTTAGGTCTGAGTATGTATTGTCCACCCATGTGCCACTTGGCTGAAGTGTAATGTGTTGCCAGCATGTGTTAGTGAGTGGACAGTACGTGTGTGATATGTGCAGTACAGATTAGCAAGTGTACATCTGTGAACATGGTGGGTGCGCACTGTCTGGATATACGTGCATAGTGGACACATGGGACATGTGGCATACCCTGTCGTACACATTGTTAACATCTCATGGCATCTTTCAATGGCCAGTACGCATTCTACTACAGTTATGTACTAACATGGGTAGACGTGTGTATGACATGGGTTGACACTATGCTGTGGGTAATACCGTTAATATCTGTCAATGATTTGCGGTCTGGTAGTATACACAACCTCAACAGCATGACTATAAACAATCATTGGATGATGTCCTGACAAATGACACACAGTAGTAGGCAACTCAGTAACAATTGGATCCTTCCGGTGCTACATTATAACACTAACCAGTGGTAATGACCGCCACCCATTCCTGTGACCACACCTGTTTGGCATATAGCCCCCTTAGGTACATGCAGACACACTAGGGATGTGTCCATCCAAATCTGGAAATGCATGGATTGGCCTACAATGCATTCCCTGGATGGGACGCATATCCTACACAAGGGTATCATACAGACAGATACCTGTTGTCTGATACATGCTGTATAGCAGTAAGCCGACTATGGCATAGTCATCCTCATGTACTATACATACTATCCCATCAGTACCACACAGGTGATAGCCCTCAACATGTATGTTGGGTACCAATGTGTACATACAGCCTCATGTTATGTCATGTGTCCCTTGGTATCCACATATCCATAGGTATTGTGGAGTCCCAAGGTGTATCACATAAGACATTAGAGGCCTGAATACATATCCACAAGGCGGTCGCACACCTATAAAGACTGTCCATTCTTGGCAGTCTTTGTTGTGTATGACCATGTCTGACATATACCCCAGGCATATACCCTCACTCACACTACTCTTAAGTAACTGTCATGGGTGTGTGTGCCACAGATGACCTTGGCCACAGAACACGACAGTGGATGGCTGTGTCACATACATACATATGTGACCTACGATCTGAGAAGCAGCGGCAACTGTCAATGGAAACAAATGTATTCATGTAGTATGCAGGCTTCACACCTATGTACTAATTGAGGAGACATGTACACATATATATTTGCCACGCAGATACCTGATGTGTGCAATGCACTTACTGTTGTAATCATACTATGTCATACCATAGTAAAAGCAACACCCACACTGCATTGACCAACAGTGGCACACACACACAGTCAGCATTTGCAGGATTCAAACCCCTACCTAACTATGTTATAATACTGGAAAGAGACGCATTAATACGGTGCACTATTTGCTTTACTGGCCGGTTTTCCTTCTCCAGCTGTATTTGAAGGATGGTGACATCATCAGTCTTTCCAAAGAGGAATGCACCTCTTTTAGTTAGTTTTCCCAGTCTCCAAAAAGGGGAACCTCTCAAAGGAAACTGCACACATACACCCCCCCCCACACACACACACACACACACTTATTGTTTGCAGGATTCAAACCCCTACTTAACTATGTTATGATACTGGAGAGAGATGCATTAACATGGCGTGTTATTTTCTTTACTGGCTGGCTTCTCTTCTCCTGCTGTATTTGTAGGATGGTGACATCATCAGACTTTCCAAAGAGGAATGTACCTCTGTTAGTGAGTTTTCCCAGTCTCCAAAAAGGGGACACCTCTCAAAGGAAACTGCACACATACACACACCCCTTCAAACCCGTACCTAACTATGTTATGATACTGAAGAGAGACGCATTAACATGGAGCACTATTTGCTTTACTGACTGGTTTCCTTTCTCCTGCTGTATTTGTAGGATGGTGAAATCATCAGACTTTCCAAAGAGGAATGTACTTCTGTTAGTGTGTTTTCCCAGTCTCCAAAACATGCACTCCTCTCAAAGGAAACTGCACACATACACCCCCCCCCCACAAATACAGTCAGCAATTGCAGGATTCAAACTCCTACCTAACTATGTTATGATACTAGAGAGTGATGCATTAACACTGTGCTCTATTTGCTTTGCTGGTTGGTTTTCCTTCTCCGGCTGTATTTGTAGGATGGTGACATCATCAGTCTTTCCAAAGAGGAATGTACCTCTTTTAGTGAGTTTTCCCAGTCTCCAAAAAGGGGAAACTGCACACATACACCCTCAAACCCCTACCTAACTATGTTATGATACTGAAGAGAGACGCATTAACAAGGCGCGCTATTTGCTTTACTGGCTGGTTTCCCTTCTCCTGCTGTATTTGTAGGATGGTGAAATCATCAGACTTTCCAAAGAGGAATGTACCTCTGTTAGTGTGTTTTCCCAGTCTCCAAAATGTGCACTTCTCTCTGCACGCATACACGCAGTCAGCAATTGCAGGATTCAAACCCCTACCTAACTATATTATGCTACTAGAGAGTGACGCATTAACATGGCACACTATTTGCTTTACTGGCTGGTTTCCCTTTTCCTGCTGTATTTATAGGATGGTGATATCATCAGACTGGACATGGTGATGTGTGTACACTTTGTTTTATGCCATTCCAGGAATGGTCCATGTGGGTCAGCAGGTGTCAACAGCTTGAACAAGACCTCAGAATCCTTACCTTGTGTGATCTATCTGTGGACACATTGACATTCCGTCATATGTCAACACATATTTATGCACAGCTTGTTGGTTTTGTGGATACTACATGTGTCTGGGATGTTGATAAAAGGCTATTCAAAGTCTATGTTACACATGTGTAGATGTGTTCATTGATATATGTCCTGGGTGGCTGCCTTGCAAACAGTCTAGCGTATTTGGGAACCATGAACCACACATGAACATACCATGGTTGGTAGGGTTGTGTGTATGTCAGCTTCCAATAGCTCTGTTTATGACTGCAACCATGATGGACTCCATGACCTTGCAGATCAGACTTCATAGGCGTACTGGACTTGACTTCCCATGGTGTGTTGTGCACCAACACTTGTGGGGAGTGCCATATGTAGCTGTGACACATTCAATGGTTCCACATCCTGTGTAGGGGGTGAGGCTCAGCTGACTGTTCAGGTGCATGATCTGTTTGCTCTGTAGTTTGTGCATGACACATATTGGGAATCAATGTATTCCACTTGCTGCCATGCTTTTGGCAGTGGGGGTAGCTGCTTATCCATTCTACATGTGATATCTCCTGGTATGATGATGTGGACTATTGTCAGTGGGAGATGGGTATGTACATATGGGCCTATCTGTCATGATATTGGCATTGTCACTCAGGTACAGTTGGCCCTGACTCAGGACATATATGGGTGTACATTGCTATTTATGACATAGCTGAAGGAGGTTTCATGATTCAGTCTGGACTCCTTCTCAGCTACTCTTTACAAAACACCAACGAACATGAGCACTAATCACTGTTATACTCTTTTACATGCTTAACACCCTACTGATCCTTTGTGATCAGGCTACAGAGTATGTCACGATAATATCCTGGCATGTCCAGGGGTCGGTTCCGTGTATGCTCTTCAGTCCAGCTGGTGGATATTGTGATATTGACACAATGTCACATCTGCCTCATGTACACAGACAACCCTCTCCTCCTCCCAACAAACTCAGATATATGTGTGAGATGCACCTATATAGACATACAGGGTGTTGAACTCTCTCGATCCATGACTGGCACAGTCTATCAGGTGGTGAAGGTAACCACACACACACCACATATCAGTCTCACATATCCTCTAGCAAAAGCACTCAAACCACATTATCACACATAGACATACTTGGATGCTGTAAATGTACTCTACCTAAGCAGTAGAGACCTCCAAAGCAGACACACACACACCTGCTACCCCACTACAATACTCACATATCACATAGTTCACAATGTCAGTGTGCCACACAGTCACTGCCCTTCAGGCTAAACAACACACCTAATACACTTGTAATAGGCAACACTTATTGTCAGACACACTGACGTACCACTCACCAGCCCTAACAAGGGAATAGTCACTTTGGGCTGTCTGTTGGGTGACAGGATCTGCCGCATAACACAGGCAGTCAGGTCACTCCAAAGCAAGTACAGGACTGGCACCACCATTGTCTATGCTGGTGTGTATAACCTCAGACGTTACTCCCTGGACCACATGACATGATACATGGAGGAACACTCTGATCATGTAGCCCAGGCCAGTATGACCCTGACCTTGTCTAGCATCTTACACCCACCAATTATGATGTCACAGTATATGGACGCACATATCACATTTAACAGTTGCCTAACAAATTTGTTTAATTCATAGGGGATACAGTGTCTGTCAGCCTGTGGTGACATGCTCAACATGCCACGTAGCTTCACTATGGACAGCTTGCACCTGTCACACTTGGACTTTGGAATGCTGGCTAAGGCTCTTGCTACCACCATAGTGCCTTTTTTAAGCAGGGTTCAGAAGACAAACCCACCTCCATAGACATTACAGGTTAAATGAAACTAAGGGTAATGCTGCTCAACAACAGTTGTGTTAACCTCATATTGCGGCCACTCAGGACTCTCCTCAGTATGGAGGATAGCAATATCTGTGCACTGACAGATGCCTGGTTCAGGCTCGCTTATGCACACCAGCACTACCAGGTTATGTTTCATACCATGCTGTCTGACAACAAGACTTGGAACAGACAACACAGCTAGGGGGAGTATCCATATACATCACAGATACACACACCTCCGGGTTAGTAGCACTGCACAAAGTATCACAGACCATACATATACAACTACCATTGTGCAATACTGCCTTCAAGTTTGTTGCCTGCTACAGAACACACTCCCAAACTCAGGAACCACACTCAGCTTTCGTGGGAACTATGGAGAATATGAAGGTCTCCACAAACACCATTATATTGTGTGACTTCATATACACAAATATTGACTGGGGATACTACTCCAGTCCTGACACCCTCACCCAACAGTCGCTACACTTTGTAGACTCATATGCTATGGCACAACCTGTCAGCACAGCCACAAGGGAGAATACATATTGGACCTGATCATCACCAAAATGGGGACTCTGTGTTCCACACCAGCGATATACCCCTCATTGGTAAGGTCAGAACATACATGTATCTCACTGGACATACATATACCCTCCACACACCCATCCTGGGTAATCTTGGTGAACTTCTCATGAGCCAATGTCTCACTTCACCGAAGCAAGGTGGTATCCTTCAGAGACCCTGAGACAGTGGCAAATACGGCTCACACTGCTGCATCCTTTACATACACATTCTATGGACACCTAGTGGACTGCATGGATTGTACTATCCCAAATAACAACAGGACTCACTACTCCAATGGCAGGGGACCTGTGTGGTAGACCCCAGCCATTAATAAGCTGTACAATGTCAGGAGGAAGCTACTACATGATAGAGCACAATCCCAGACTGGGAAGGCATCTGTGATCTGTACTAGCAGACAGCTACAATCACTCATGACCTTTTCTAAGGACCGCTTCTACCAGACAATTGCAGCAGACATGTAGGACTATCACACGGCCTTCTTCAGTTATGTCAGGAACCTGGGTGGACACTCACTGATATGCTGTGAGTTACTGCATACTGATTAAACCTACCCTAAACCCACTGGCATTGCCAACATCCTGGCAAACAGGTTCAGTGCAGATGTCTCCCACCCATCCCCCCTAAGGAGCAACTATCCATCCCAACAGAGTATAACCTCCCTGACATCACACAGTAACAGGTGAGTGCTGCCCTCCCCAAAGCATTCATCACAGTATCAATGTGACCAGACTGTGTCCCAGCCTGCATCTTACACGAGCATCATGACAGACGCAACCCTCACATTACATCACTGTTCAATATCGGAGTTACCACAGGATATGTACCCAAGGAATGGCGTACAGCGACAGTGGTCCCGCTCCACAAAGTTGGTGCCACAATGGACCACAGACAATATTGCCCTATAAGCCTAAGTAGCCTGTTCTGCAATGCTATGGAGTGTATTGTCATGGGACTCATACACATAGACATCGGGAACCTACAGACACTGTGTCCTACACATTTCAGCGTTGTTGTGGGCAGATCTTGCCTCTTGAACCTGTTTGTATTCTTTAAATGGCTAACAGGTCCATCAACATAGGGACGGCTGTCCACACAGCCTACCTGAACCCTGCAAAACCCTTCAACACAATAACCCACTGGGCCATTATGCATAGGCTCACCAGCATCGATATGGACACATATCTCACACGATGGATTGATACCTGGATCAGGGATAGCACCCACATTGTCAGAATTGCAGGTGCCATGTCTGACTATACACCAGTTACACGTGGCATTCCACACGGCTCGGTCCTGTGACCTCTCTTGTTCATTATATATTTGTCTGACATACAGGCTACCACAGGGGGAATATGGCTGAACATGTTTGCACTTGACTGCAAACTGGGTGCCATGATCAACTCTCCAGCTGCCACATGCATACTCAAACAGGGTCTCATAGAGATGGATGACTGGTGCCTGAGCCATGGCCTACAGCTAAATGCCATTAATTGCATAGTCATCCCCTTTGGGAATAACAACATGCCCACACATTACCACATAGGTAGTACTCCATTACATACGGTAGGAGTTGTTAGGGGTTTGGGGACATGACTTGTTCGTACTGTCGCCTTTGACATTCACGTTGCCAAAGTGGTTGAACACACCTTCTATGTGGGCCACCTTATCCCATATGGTTTCACATCTAGATCGAGTGAGGTCATTGTGCCCCTATACTCATCACATCCATGCTTGGTTACAATGCCATATTTGGGGTGTACCTTACCTGACATCTGCAGCAACTGTACTGACCACGGAAGTTCCTCACCAAACAGATCTAGGGACTCACACAGATGCCCTGCACAGTTCAGATGCAGTAACTCCAGCTCTACTCAGTCACTTACCACCTACTCGGATATGATGTGTGCCTGTTGTTTACAGATATACCCAACCCAGAATTACTGGACATGCTCCACCTCAGGATATCCGACTCCCTTGGAGCTACACACTCCTTCACATAGGCAGAACCACCCACTGACCACCTACAGGAGACATCTTGATGACTGTATGGGTGATCGTATGTTTACCCTGGGATATCTTCTATGTCCCTGCTAGACAGAGGCACACTAGCCTAAACATACATGGGCTATCTTGTGTGACCTACTATTCACACACACAGTGTAGTAATCTGACAGGGTTGCAAATGCCAAACACACTCTGGCTAGGCTTGTACATGCCCTAGGGCAGATAGCCTAGTATCGACCTCTGAACCTATGCTAATGTTCAAGATGCACAATGTTTATTGCTGATACTATTTGCAGGTCTTTATCATCTTTGCTTTACCAGTTTCTATGAACAACTTCGGTATCTGCAGAACATATTTAATTATGACAGGGTTCCACTATATTATAGATGTGTCTGTTGTCATATGACTGTGTGCACAGGGCGGATTGCTGTATAGTGACAGGTTCCTGGGTTAACACATGCAACTGCCAGATATGCGTGGCCTACTGCTGTACTCAGACATGGCCTAAGTGTGTGAGCAAGCCCAGTTCTGCCATTCCGTGTTTTGTTGCCTGACATTTGTCTTATTTATTCAAGTGTGTGAGCATGCCCAGTGTGAGCTTTCAGTATGTTGCTATCTGAGGTCCACTACATTGGTTGATGTGTGTGAACATGACCGATATTAACATTTATACTGTGTGTGTTGGAAGTCAGGTTCTGTTCTCACTGCAGGACTCACCTTTGTGTCATAACTCGACAAGGATTATGCTGTGCCTGCAGGGTTTCCATGAAATACTTTGCATAGACTTATCAACATTCCTTCATACAGGCTGACCACTGCAATACTGTCATGGTTTAGTGGTTCAATACTTTGGCTATAGTGCACAGTATCCTGGGTTCGAGACCCATCACTGCTTTATAGTTTCATACTGAGCAGATCAGACTGCTTAAGGGCCTGTTAAGCAAATATGAGCATGTTGGCTTTTGTTCAGCTATGCCCTACTTAGACCAGGCTTGTCCGACATTGCTCAATATTCACCAACATTGCTGGACGTTGCCCAATATTACTGAACATTGACCACAGTTGTGCTAGTTGGTGTGTGCGAATTTGTTTGCATATACTACATAGTGGTAAATGCTGTTTAGCACTGCTTTATATTGCTTAACACATGGCAATCGTGCCTTAGGTGGTGCTGCAGGGCTGCCTATGTCGGATGCACATACTACACTCCCTGTACATGTTTGAAAGCAGGTAGTGTCAACTTAGGCATCCCTTTTACTATATGTGCGAGTCGGAGAGAGGTATCATTTCCAGAGTTCCTACTGAGCCAGTGTATGTGCTATGCATTGCCTCTTTGCCAAGGCCAAAGCATACTGGGCATGCTTCCTTCTACCTACTGGGGCTGGCTCAGGTTGTTCCTCCTCTGAGTCACGCTCTGCCTGTGATGGCCTTGGCAATGGTGGGGGGCTGTTTGGCCCAGGTCTATGCTGGTCCTGCTGCAGCTGTTTTCACAGGATCATATTATGTAGCATAGCACATACCATGACAATTTGGGTACATGTAGTTGGTGAGTACTGCAAGGCTCCACCAGATGTGTCCAGGCACCGGAACCGTGACTTGAGCAGCCCAAACACACACTCTATTACATTACATGTTTGTGCATGTGCCTCATTATGGCATTCCTGTTCAAGTGTGTGTGCGTTTCTGATGGGTATCATCAGCCACGGCTCCAGTGCGTAGCCAGCATCCTCCACTAGGTGACCATGTGGGATGTCCCCATTGGCAAATGTCTGGTACAGCTGCATCAGATGCCAGATAGGGGAATCATGGTAGCTTCCAGGGCAGCCTGCACACACATTCAGTATTATGCCCTGGGCATCACACATGACCTGGCAGTTGATGGAGGGGAAGCCCTTGCGGTTGAAGTAGACCCTACGCCGCTCGCCGGCTGGTGCTTTGATGCATATGTGCGTGCAGTCTATTGCACCCACTACCTTAGGGTATTCCGCTATTTGCTGGAAGAGATGCATATTGCTGGCCAATACCTCATGGGAATTGGGGAAATATACATGATCACCGACATGTGCTGACATGGCATCCAGGAACTGGTGTAGTACCCTGGATGCTGATGTCTGTGATATCCCCATCATATCACCAGTTGGTCTCTGGAAGGTACCTGTTGCTAATATTCTTAGGCAACACATACCTTGGTTTCCACTGGGATGGGTTCCCCTCTGTTGGTTCTGTGTGTGAGGTGTGGCCTGCACAGCTCAACAATTTGCTGCAGGAGGTCTCTGTCCATTCTATAGCACTCCACTATCTCCAGCTCATGTAGCCCCTGGTAGGTTACTCTTGGCCTGTACACTCTTCTCCGTCTCCTCACTGTGGGTTGTCCAGCAGCATTTCCATTGTCACCACCCACAGCATGTTGCATATGTCGCCTTATAACAGCAATGGCAGCCCCTAACCTTTCTTTGTCTCAGTAAAGCTTTTTCAGTTTTCACTTCTATTAGCTTACTGCAGTGTCTGCTGTGAGAAACATACTGGACTGTTGTTTGCAGAGTTTTAAGTGCTAGGCTGGGCTGGGTTAGTGTACGGCCTGTGTAATTGCCTGATTCTGATTGTTTTCACCTGCTAGCTCTGCTAGTACTCCCTGATAGCTTCCTACTATTTGTTGTGCTTCCTTTTTCCTTTCTGTTTCCTCAGGGGGGAGTGCCACGCACACAAGCGCAAACACATGGACAGCAGCTAACACGCACGCACACATGCTTACACGGACTAAAACTTGCTTATTCGGGTTAAAACGCGCGCGCACCAGCACAAATGCACTTACAACTCTTTAAACAACCTTACACATGCTTACTCCGGCTTAAACGCGCACACTCACACTTACACGCATGCACTCTGTCTTACTTGGGTTTACATGTGCGCACACATGCGCATACCCATTCAGCAAGAAACTTTGGTGCTATCCACGGCATACACCTTCCATTTCTTGACTTTCCCTAGCCCACCTGTTGACACACCTCTTTCCATGATGTATAAATGATAGCTGACACATGCCACTCTGCTCCAATGAGCTTCACTTCTTTCATACATACCCCCCCTCGTGATGTCACCTATCTTCTACTCTGTTACTCCCCATATCCTACTCCTACACTCCACTGACTGTGCTCATTTGCTATGTAAACTTGCGATTCACTATCCTAACACTCATGTACATAGGATTGCCTACTGATGCTTGGTTACATCTCTTAGACTGAGCTTCCCCCCTTAGCAACCTCTACTCAGTGGCCATGTTGTCTTCAGCCTGCCATTCCCTTGCATTGTACATTAACAATTTCAATAAAATCCACATTTGTGGGTATTAATTTTTAATATTCTGGGTTTTAGAGCACAGCCCATTTGCGCGGTGCTGCGCTACGCTTAAACATCGGAAATTGGCGAAAAAAAAAACATTTTATTTTATTATTGCATCAGGAAACATTTTTAATGGCCATATATTTGGCCATTGGCATGCTTCCTGCACTGGATGCAACCTTTATTTGGAGCTGTCACAGCTCTGTTTTGCTATTTGCAGAATGGTACTCAGTTGTCAACTGAGTACATTTCTACAAATAACACTGCTCTTACTTGGACAGGTTCGGGTTTCCTGAATCGCAAATCTACCTCATTTGCATGCCTTTTGCCTGCAATTGAAGTAATTTGCATATCCCAGCTATGTAAGAGCCGTTTTAGGAGCTCTCTTACACGCCCCTACAGGCTGTTCCTGGATTGCTCGTCGGACATGATGGCTGCATGGAGTCTTACTCTACTCTAAGACTCCGTGCAAGCCTTTGTGAATCCAGCCCCAGATGAGACAGAAGTTTCAGTGCAGTTGGTTTTTGAAACCTGACAAAGAAAGAACACTCACCTACTTCATCTTGTCTTGCTTTAGTAAATAACTAGGGAACAGTAATTATTTAGATCATTCAGGAAAGTATAGTGAGATTAGTTAAGTACTGTTTTTCTGTATCCATGTGAACCTTTCCATCTGTGTTATTTTTAATATTTCTTATGATTAAAACTCTGGTGTTTATTATAAATGGATATTTCATTTTTTTCACATTCCTTTATTATTTATTATTAAATATATTTAAACATTTCATTGTGGCTGGTCTTTTAGAAAATAATTTAACCTTTGAGAGTATTTATATTTATTTGGTGACACTGTGGCTGCTTCTGAAAGCCTTGATGCATTGGTCAAACACTACCAGTTATATGTGTTAATTTTACTAAGTATAATTGGATACCCTGGTAAGAACCTTAGAGTAGCTGGCTTTGGAGTGTTCTAGTGTCAGTATCTACCTTATAGTCTGGGCAGAGGGGGCATAGCTGGTAATTCTGTGCCAGCCTTTCCCAAGTGTGTGTGTGTGTGTGTGTGTGTGTGTGTGTGTGTGTGTGTGTGTGTATGTGAAAATCAAATCTGAAAGAGTCTGTGTATCAGTTACTTGGAGTAGGGGCACAGAGCACTGGTTTCACAGAGAGGGTGGTGGAGGACTTGGCTTGGAACACCCGGCTGAGGGCTCAGGTCTACAGCTGTGGTCAGTGTGGAGTCTTATTTGGGGCCTACTGAGAGAGAAAGGGAAACCCAGCCCCAGGTTGGGAGTGTGTTCCCTGTGTGCTTCTAAGGGAAATTGTGCTTGGTGCACAAAGCTAAATCTGGAAATACTGTATGTATCCATCTTTGAAGTGAATGTCCCTCACTTGTGTCAGCGGGGAGGACTGAGGCTCCTTGATTACTGGCCCAGAGGAGGGACGTCACAGCCCTATTTCTTTCTCCTGACTGCAGAATATTGTTTGGGCCTCCCCCCATTTAGACATGTGTAGCAAATGTCATTAAATGAAGATAAAGTTACATATGGATTTTTATACCCAGCTAAGTTCATTTTGTAGTTTGTAGCTTAGAGTCAGGATTATTATTCTGAGAAATGTTCTATAATGACCTGGGAATTCGATAAACTCCATGCAGGCTTCATGTGAAGCTTACATGCAGTTTATATCATGTGAAGAGTACATGCAGTTTATATCATGTGAAGCGTACATGCAGTTTATATCATGTGAAACGTACATGGAGTTTATATCATGTGAAGCGTACATGCAGTTTATATCATGTGAAGCATACATGGAGTTTATATCATGTGAAGCATACATGCAGTTTATATAATGTGAAGCGTACATGCAGTTTATATCATGTGAAGCATACATGCAGTTTATATCATGTGAAGCGTACATGCAGTTTATATCATGTAAAGCATACATGCATTTTATATCATGTGAAGCGTACATGCAGTTTATGTCATGTGAAGTGTACATGCAGTTTATATCATGTGAAGCGTATGTGCAGTTTATATCATGTGAAGTGTACATGCAGTTTATATCATGTGAAGAGTACATGCAGTTTATATCATGTAAAGCAAACATGCATTTTATATCATGTGAAGTGCACATGCAGTTTATATCATGTGAAGCGTACATGCAGTTTATATCATGTAAAGCATGCATGCATTTTATATCATGTGAAGTGTACATGCAGTTTATATCATGTGAAGCGTACATGCAGTTTATGTCATGTGAAGCATACATGCAGTTTATATCATGTGAAGTGTACATGCAGTTTATATCATGTAAAGCATACATGCATTTTTTATCATGTGAAGCGTACATGGAGTTTATATCATGTAAAGCGTACATGGAGTTTATAGCATGTGAAGCGTACATGCAGTTTATATCATGTGAAGCGTACATGCAGTTTATGTCATGTGAAGTGTACATGGAGTTTATATCATGTGAAGCGTACATGGAGTTTATATCATGTGAAGCGTACATGCAGTTTATATCATGTGAAGCGTACATGCAGTTTATATGTTAGCGAGATGAGCAGCAGCACTGATTGCATATTCATGGCGCTCATTGTGCTTACATGAATACAAGCAACGTTTTGCTGACAGAGAACCTGCTCGGCAATATGGTGCAGACAGCTACAATGACTACCAGAGGTGCAAATAATCCAATAACAGCAGTAATAACACAGTACAAAAGTAGACTGAGTGTAATGTACACAACTGCAATTATTTGTACAATGAAGTAATTTGGGAGGGGTGGCAAGGGCAAGTACAATGAAACATGCACTAGGCAGGGAAAGTGTGGTGATGAAAATGATCACAGACATGAATGATAGGAATGAAGAAAGAGGAAGAGATCATGGTGAATATGGCAATGTCCCCAAGATAGGCTATGTCACTGTATGTACGCTTCCAAGATAAGTCAGTAACATAATATTAAGCACATATGTAGATAGCACACAATACTGCTGTTTACACCTCCTGTGTAACTATACTATATCATCACACATGATAGTATATATGTGATGGTCACAAAGGTTACATGTCAATGGAGGTGAATGGTTGTGATAGAAACATCACAGATATGCTCACTGGAGAAGACATTTTGCAAGGACAGTATAACCAGTAAGGGGTATGTGCATAGTGTGAAGAACTGCATAATGACTTGCTTGAATATGACTGGCATGTCAGCATGCGTCTCAACCAGTCATGGACACATTGTGACATTAATAGAACTTGTTGGCAGGATAGATTTGTGTCCCAAAGACTCCCCTGTCTGTGGAATAGACTCCCTTTCCATGTCAAGCAGAGTATCTCTCTAGCCCTCTTTAAGAGGAACCTAGACGACTGGATGGGAAACAGAAAATATACCCCTGGGATCCCACCTGTGTCCCTGTGGGATGGGGAAACAGGTGCTGACTTTGAGGGAACATGGACAAAAATCTTGGCTAAGCTTATAAGGGCCTCCAGGCCAATAGCCTAGCATCATCTTATGAACTCAAGTCCTCTAAAGCTAGCTATGAAAACTGGATTGCAGCATATAGTAAAGACAACCACAAGGCCTTCTATAGTTATGCAAAGAATCTCCACAGCAATACCCAGAATTGCGCTGAGCTACTGCACAATGGTACCTCCTATACCAAGCCAACAGATATTGCCAATATACTGGTTGATAGATTCAACTTTACCCCTCCCCCCAGAACCAATCACATTACTACTAGATTGCCAGGCACCCAGTATTACTGCTGCATAGGTTAAAACAGCACTGTCCAAGGCCAGGAATATAGCTTCTATGAGACCTGACAATATCCCTGGCTGTGTTCTACATAAATTACAGAGTGAACTGGCACCTCACCTGTGTGCTCTGTTCAACCACAGCCTCACCTCAGACTTTGTCCTTACCGAAAGGCGCACTGCTATAGTCATCCCTCTCCACAAATGAGGAGCAATTACAGACCCTGGGAACTATTGCCCCATTAGCCTGACAAGTCTGATATGCAAAGCTATGGAATGCATCATCATGGACCTAATAAACAAGGATAGAGGAAATCTCCAAACTCTGGATCTCACACAGTTTGGTTTTATGAAGGGTAGATCATGCCTGCTCAACCTGGTCGACTTCTTTTAGTCAGTCACCAGAGCTGTGGATAAAGGCAATGCAGTTCATACAGCCTACCTTGATCTGGCCAAGGTCTTTGATACCATTCCCCACTCAGGAATCATAGAAAAAGCCATTAAGCTAGGCATCAACCCATATATCACTAGGTGGGTTGCAAACTGGCTCACAGATAGAATCCAGAGTGTGAACGTAGCTGACTCCAAGTCAGACTGCCAACCAGTCATGAGTGGAGTCCCACAGGGTTCAGTCCTGGGTCCTCTCCTGTTTGGTATATAATTTTCTGAAGTCCAGGCCAATATGAAGGGACTCTGGCTGACAAATTTCACAGATGATTGTAAGTTAGGAGCCATTATTAACTCCCCAAGTGATGCTGACATCCTACAGAAAGGCCTCACTGAGACCAATGACTGGTGTCAGAACCATGGCCTTAAGCTCAATGCCAAAAAATGTGTCATCATCCCCTTTGGGAAAAACCCGGTCACCATGAATTACCACATTGATGGTAGTCCACTGAACACAGAAGGCGTTATAAGAGATCTGGGAACACAGGATGACAACAACCTTTCTTTTGACCACCACATTGCCACTGTGGTCAGAAAGTCCTTCTATGTGGCACATCTCATTACTAAGGGTTTTGCATCCAGGAAGAAAGAGGTCATTGTCTCCCTCTACTCCTCCCTCATTACGCCAGTCATCGAGTACAATGCCCCATTTGGCATGAACCTCACTAGACACCTGCAACAACTGGAGAGGCCGCAAAAGTACCTCACAAAGAGGATCCTAGGCCTTAGACACTTGTCCTATACGAAAAACTCCAAAAACTAAACAAACTGGTGAAAACAAGAAAAGGCAAGCAGACTGTAGGTACACCACACCGTTTAATTGTATACTTTTAAAACGTATGCATATATATGCAATATATAACTATACAAATAGTTTGTTATGGGTACTTATTGCAAGAAATTAATTATTACAAATAATTATTAATTCATCATAAATTATTATAAAATCAAAGCCAAAAAATTCAAAAAATTCAACCAAGTAAGCTTGTAACCAGCACATCCTTACATATAAACAAGAAATGTAGATGCAAAATGTAAATAACAACAATTCACCTATGCATATGTGTTGTTATAACAAAGTAGTAAAGCCAGCCACTAACATGATATAATAGGATTAGAAACTAAACTAACTGCTTTCTCATCTAGTAAGTGGTTTAAGCTTTAATATGCATCTAATTGATGCATATTCATTTAAACCCGGTGGTATGTGAGCAAATGTGAAAATTTGCCACATCAGCTCACATTCTTCCAATTTCAATTCCCATGGACCTCCCCTTGTACTGTGTTCGACTTGCTGTAACACTGCAAATTGGAACCTATGTGTAAGATTATCTAAGATATGTTCAGCCAATGCGTTTGTGTTACTTTGTGATTACAACAATATAATCCTTTATTGTAGCCATTACTGAGTTGACTGACTTTTTGGAATTCACCTTTCAAGTGGGGATGGATTCCATTAATTTCTTGGATGTTAATTTATCAAAGGATAGGGTTAATTGTAGATATAGAACTACCATATATCAGAAACCCACCTATTCAAATACATTTTTGCATTTTATGAGCAGTCACCCTTACCACCAGGAAAAAGGCAGTCGTTAAAGGACAGGTGGTAAGGGTTGCTAGGATGGTCTCTGCCGACAATGATTATGCAATAGAATGTGAACTGTTAAAATCTATGTTCCTATAGAGGGGCTATCCAAAATCTTTCCTTGAACATATTTTCCAAGAAGTAAATACTAAGAGAACATCTGGTCATTTTAGACCAATAGTGCATAAACGATATGGCGAGACACAGTATGGAGCTATAGTAGAACCTAATCAAAAGAGGTCGGACTCAATTTACAATTTAGGAAATAGTTTTCTAATTACCTATTCAATGGATTCTAAGAACATCAGGGACATTTTAGTCAAGAATTGGGCCATAATTTTGGAAGACAATAGTCTAAATAAAGTATTTGAGGCAACTCCATGATTCACTTATAGGAGGAGACCAAATTTGAAATGTCTCTTGGAAAAACAGAGGAAAGAACACAAAGATTTTACTGTTATGGGAAAATGTGGTTGTTGTCCGCAATGTAAATTTATTAAAATAGGCAACACATTTTCTATTAGGGACAGAACCTATACCATAAAAGGGAAATTTAACTGTGACTCTAACAGGGTAGTGTACGTAGCTTTGTGTGAAATATGTACATCATCCTATATTGGTAAAACTGAAAGAAAAATTAAACAGAGGATTTACTAACACCAGTATAGTATACACAAGAAAGTAACCACAAATGCGTTGGCTAAACATATCTTAGATAATCCTACACATAGGTTCCAATTTGCAGTGTTACAGCAAGTCGAACACAGAACGAGGGGAGGTCCATGGGAATTGAAATTGGAAGAATGTGAGCTGATGTGGCAAATTTTCACATTTGCTCACATACCACCGGGTTTAAATGAATATGCATCAATTAGATGCAGCTTAAAGCTTAAACCACTTACTAGATGAGAAAGCAGTTAGTTTAGTTTCTAATCCTATTATATCACGTTAGTGGCTGGCTTTACTACTTTGTTATAACAACACATATGCATAGGTGAATTGTTGTTATTTACATTTTGCATCTACATTTCTTGTTTATATATAAGGATGTGTCGATTATGAGCTTACTTAGTTGAATTTTTTGAATTTTTTGGCTTTGATTTTATAATTATTTATGATGAATTAATAATTATTCGTAATAATTAATTTCTTGCAATAAGTATCCATAACAAGATATTTGTATAGTTATATATTGCATATATATATATATATATATATATATATATGCATAAGTTTTAAAAGTATACAGTTAAACAGTGTGGTGTACCTACAGTCTGCTTGCCTTTTCTTGTTTTCTCTTGTCCTATATGGATAGACTCAAAAAAACTCCAACTATTCTCTGTGTCATATCGCCTACTTAGAGGCGATTTCTGCTTGACTTACAAAGCCATGTCTGTCCCAGCTCTGTTAGAAATGCTACATCTAAAGAAATCCCAATCCCTCTGCACCACATGCTCCAGAGATCTCTACTTCATTACCGCAATCAACAGAACATGCTGGAGGGACAGGTTCATAACCCAGAGACTGCCCATGCTATGGAATAGACTTCCCATACATGTCAGACAGAGCACCTCACTGCCCCTCTTCAAGAGCAATCTTGATGAGTGGATGGGAAATAGAAAATTCACCCCGGGGATCACTCCAGTGGCTCTACTCGACAGAGGCACTGGGAAGTAAGGTCGGGTGGCATGATGCCAGGGTAATTCTATGGGCATGGCTTGTAAAGGCTCCAGGGCCATTAGCCTAGTACACACATATGAATCTATATACCTATGGACAAATGTAGACAGAAACAGGCACAATCAAGGACACTTTTAAAATATTACAACGATTAATCTGCGGCATTGACAGAATATGTGAGTGTAACGTATTATACATGTTCTGCAGGAACAGATGTGCATAGCTGTAATGATTGTCAGTATGCAATAAGGGGAATTCATGAGGTCTTCCTCAAAAATGACCACTTTTTAGACAAGCTAAGAGGGGCAGTGTTAAACCTGGATTTGAAATCTGGGTCAATCCTGGCCAGCTGACAGGTGTGCATGACACATAATCTACAGTCCACACCTGAAAGAATCAAACCCATGCCATCAATGTTGTCACTGAGCCGTGTATTTACTGGCTCAATGCAGAAAGACATATCACATAAGCATCTAGAAGAACACCTTGAAGGAAAGTCTGCACTGTGAAATCCTAATGGGTATGCATCCCAATGAATAGTTATGTATGGCCAACACATTGTATGGGAAACTCACCGTGCCAAATGTGATACACTTGACTAAAGCATCCCTGGCTGACATAGGCATCAGCCCTACAGATAACAACACTTGCAAATAACGGTTCCATTTCATATCATCGAATTATCATTTCATCGAATTGCAAACCATCGAGACCAAATCGTCGAAAACCCATTTCATCGAAAACTCATTTCATCGAATCTCAAATCATTGAAAACTATGAAGCAAGCACAAATAACATCCCAGACACTTTGTACTATGTGTATGCAGGGGGGCAAGCCCCCCTGCACTATGTGGGGCTCTGCCCCACACCCCATAATTAAATATACCAACTCCAAGGTTGCACTACAGTGGGGGAAAAAGGTAATTTCCTAACCCCACGTAGTAGAAACATTGTGGAATGTTATTTGTAGTTGCTTCATAGTTTTCAATGATTTGAGATTCGATGAAATGAGTTTTCGATGAAATGGGTTTTCGACGATTTGGTCTCGATGGTTTGCAATTCGATGAAATGATAATTCGATGATATGAAGTGGAACCGCAAATAACACACTATTATGAGTGGATTCTCGATACACGGCTGTGTATTTCATTCATCTGTCACATGTAATAGCAGTAAATATTCTCTAAAGCATCTGCAATTGATGTATGAATTAAGAAGTAAACTACTATAATGAATGGTACAGCAGAATTTATTTATTTACTTGTCTTCGTTTACTAGGAAAGTCTGTCTGGGTAATACCTATTTTCAGTGGCGGCCCGGGGAGAAAAGCTCCATTTGCTTACACTGCATTATACTAAGTTCCAGTTCAACACAGAAGTTACACATATTTATATTTATACATATGCAGTAGTTTCATTTATACATTCTAAGATTTTACAGAGGTAGAAGTTATTAAAGCGAAAGCCCATGTGCAACATAGTGGACTGTACAGACAGCAGTTATGTATAAAAATTGTTTTGTTATTTCAGTGAGAGGTTGAGAGTATTCTGTTTAAGGAGAGTATTTGGAGAGTATCATACAAAGAACACAAAGTCTTAAACCAGTGATGAGCATATGTAGGACCAGGATTGGTTAAGATGTTGGTTAAACTGTGGTTTAAAACCATTGAGTTTGTCAGAGAGTTTTATTTGTGTGGGGATACTATTCTAGAGTTTAGCAATGTACTGCAAGTTGAGCAAGTTTCTTGCAACATTATTTAACTTAATAATGTTGCAGAATATATAATGAGAATGTATAATGTATAAGAATGTGAGACTGATGGCACTGCATTAAATATGCCCATGTGCACAGCAAGTACATAAGTGCAAAATCTAGTGTCAATGAACAAGGAAGCTGTTACTGTGATATAGTGTACATACCAAACAATACACAGATAACTTTCTATAAGTACATGTCAACACTCCGCATGTCACATGTCACATAATCACTGTTCCTCTGACATTATAAAATGTTATACTGCCATGAAATCCTGACATACATCCATATGTGCTCATGCAAACTATCATGTGGTAATACTAATGTGATGTAGTGGTACATCCATGATGCAGTACAGTCACACTGCACATGTACCTATGCTACAACTGGACTTCAGGATGTACATCACCTCCAAGGAAAATGTTTGGTCTGAATAACATGTGAAATAGTGGAACTGTTAACTCAGTCATACAACTTTACCGTTTTCACTTCATTACATCAGTTGTGCATGGGATCATATGATTATAGGAGATTGCTAGGCAAATGGCCCTAGGGCCTTTACAAGCCTAGGCAAGTACAATCCCTGCTCCCAACAACTACTGCCACTTTCCAAGAAGGAAACAGGTGAAACTCCTGGAGTGAATTTCCGTTTTTCCATCCAGTCATCCAAATTACACTTAAATAGGGTCAGCGAGGGGACCTGCTTCACCTGAATTGGAAGTTTGTTCCAGAGGAGAGGTGACCTCTGTGAGACATATCTGTCTCTTCAGCAGGTCCTGTTGATGTAACATACTAGGTTTAGTTCCCTAGAGCAAGTGCATCTTATACTATTTGATTTACAAATGTGTAGCATTTCCATTAGAGCAGAACATGAGATTGCTTTATATACAAGACATAGGTCACCTCTGAGTAGTCTGTAAAACAAAGACTACAGTTAAAGTGATTTCAGTCTGTCAACATATGGGATATGCTGAAGACCCTGAATTTTCTTTATAAGAAACCTTTAAGGTCTTTTCAGTGTTGCAGGTGCCTGGTAAGGTACATACAAAAGGTAGCATTTTACTTTATTATTAGACTGATGAGTGAGGAGTACAGGGGGGGTTATCACCTCTTTTGTTCTGGGTGCAATGCCCTTACTTATGAGGTGGGTGATATAGAAAATCCTTCTTACCACTGTGGAGACGTGGTCAAAGAAAGGTTCCTGTCAACCTGTGTGCCCAAATCTCTCACCACTGATTGCGTGCTTAGGGTGTTGTTATTAATGTGGCAATCTGCAGGAGTGTCGCCCTTGCCGAAGGAGATGATAATACATTTTTTTTGCATTGAAATTTAGCCTATGACTTTGGCACCAGTTATTTGTCTGTGTAAGTCCCTCTTGTAGAATGTTGACTTTGTTTGGGGACTCGATGACTGCACCCAGTTTGCAATCATCACCAAACTTTGCCAGACATAGGCCTTTTGTTTTAGACTGTACATTGGAGAAGTAGATTCCATGCAATAGGGGCTATGTGTTTATCAGTGGAAATGTGTTTGAGGGTCCTGAAACTATATCTGGACACATTACAACTGAGGTGGATGTATTTCATGCAGATCAGTCAAAGGACAACAATGGGATTCTAATATTAAATACTCACCTTCTCTGTCCTTTTCCTCCATATTTACTGTCCCTGCTATGAATAAACAACAACACAGCATTTATAATATTTAAATTCAATTGTTTGTCTCCACTAGAACAGTACCTTACTGTACTGTGGTGGTTTCACTTTCAAAAAACTTTTATCCCTCCCTGGAAAAACTTGCTGCAGTCTCCATTTAATTGAGATAATCAAGGCCAATGAATACAAGTAGGTTTCTGGCCAAGTCCCTCCCCAAACTGACATCACCATGACTGTCCTAAAAACCCACCCATGCTGTGATGTCACAGCTCCCTGGTCCTTCCCCTACCTATATAGAAAGTAAAGGCTAGAGCAAGGAAACAGTACATGAGTCAAGTCTCCTGCAGCAAGCTGTCAATCACAGCGGTAATAGCTCAAATTATCCTTAGCACTTTGACAGCTAGGGAAGCTAGGTGTGAAGGGGGATGGGAGATGAGTCTAAGTAGTACAATTCAGGCTTCACAAAAGACTGCAATTTAGCCATTCTAAAAAGAAGCAGCAGTAGAAAGCACTTTGAAAGTCTGTTCTGTGGCATTTACACTGTTTGTGTTTTAAGTAGTCATTGAATGACATGAAATGGTACTTAAAAGTGACTGAAAACCAGCAGTGTATGCATGTAAAATCAATGCTGTGAAAGGAGCTATAGAACTAAAGAAACCTGTGTGATGTATTTTTTGCAGACAAGCACTGCATTGTGAGATACTTAGAGGCAGCTCAAACAATCTGAATTACTTCAAGATACTAGATCCCATGTGGTCAGACAAAGAAATTATGTATAAAATATTTAGAAAACTGGAAATAGTCCCAGAGTGGTGTTAAAATTTAGGAAACACCATACCATGATGAAATAAACATGTTTTTAGAGTCTGTGGTTGTGGTTCTCCTTTAATGACACAAATGCTGGCAGTTGCACAATGCTGCTGAGGAACACCTGTATACTCATCATCCAATGCCAGCATTCCTCAGGAGGCATATTACTACAGCTGTCATGAAAGGAACATGTAATGAAATGGCAGCAGTGGTCAGCAATACAGTAGCACAAATCACAAACTAGAATACACTGCTCTAGAGATACAGTACACCTTACCCCAGCATAGCAAATGTGAATAACAACAACATTGACATGTACAATGTTCAATCGGTCATAGGGCATTATTAGGCTACTGGCCAAGAACACATAAAATCCCAGACAACATTATACCATTTAAACACAAATCACTATAGTTATCCGATAGTAGGGCTATGCAGATATGTGTGTATGTTTGTTTGTGTAGGGGTATGTACATATTTGTGTATGTGTAGGGGTATGTGTGTATTTGTGTATGTGTAGGGGTATATGTGTATTTGTGTATGTGTAGGGGTATGTGTGTATGTATGTATGAATGTGTAGGGGTATGTGTGCATGTGTGTATCTGTTTATGTGTAGCGGTATGGGTGTATGCATGTGTGTGTGTGTGTGTGTGTGTGTGTGTGTGTGTGTGTGTGTGTGTGTGTGTGTAGGAGTATGTGCTTATGTGTGTATGTAGAGGGTTATGTCTGTCTGTGTTTATGTGTAGCAGTATGTGTTTATGTGTAGGGGTATGTGTGTCTGTGCATATGTGTAGGGGTATGTATGTTTTGTGTATATGCAGGGGTATGTGAGTATGTATGTGTAGGGGATGTGTGTATGTGTATGGGTATGTGTGTATGTATGTATGTATGAATGTGTAGTGGTATGTGTGTATGTGTAGGGGTATGTATGTGTAGGGTTATGATTGTGTGTGTGTGTGTGTGTGTGTGTGTGTGTGTGTGTGTGTGTGTGTGTGTGTGTGTGTGTGTATGTGTGTGTGTGTGTGTGTGTGTGTGCATGTGTGTGTGTGTGTGTGTGTGTGTGTGTGTGTGTGTGTGTGTGTGTGTGTATGCATGTGCAAGGATATTTGAGTATGTGAGTACATGTGGGGGTATGTGCGTATGTGTATGTGCCTACATGTAGGGGAATGTGTGTATGTGTGTATGCCCAGGGGTATGTGTGTTATGTGTATTTGTAGGGTATGTTTGCATGTGTATGGGTTTGTATGTACGTGTGCATGTGTAGGGGTTTGTATGTATGTGTGTATGTGTGAGGCTACGTATGTATGTGTTTATGTATCAGGATATGTGTGTATGTGTAGGGTATGTATGCATCTGTGTATGTCTAGGTGTATGTATAGGGGTACATATGTATGTGTATATGTGTAGAGGCATATGTGTCTCTGTGTATGTGTAGGGGTATGTGTGCATATGTGTATGTGTAGGGGTACATGCATATGTGTGTATGTATAGGGCTATATTTGTATGTGTGTATGTGTTGTGGTATGTGCATATCTGAGTATGTGTATGGGTATATATGTTTGTACATATGTGTAGGGGTATGTGTCTATGTGTATATGTGTAGGAGTATGTGTGTATGTGTATATGTGTAGGGGTATGTATGCATGTGTGTATGTGTAGGGGTATTTGTGTATATGTAGGAGTATGTGTGTGTATGTGTAGGGGTATGTGTGTATTTGTGTGGGAGTGTATGTGTAGAGGTACATATGTATGTGTATATGTGTAGAGGCATATGTGTCTCTGTGTATGTGTAGGGGTATGTGTGCATATGTGTATGTGTAGGGGTACATGCATATGTGTGTATGTATAGGGCTATATTTGTATGTGTGTATGTGTTGTGGTATGTGAGTATCTGAGTATGTGTATGGGTATATATGTTTGTACATATGTGTAGGGGTATGTGTCTATGTGTATATGTGTAGGAGTATGTGTGTATGTGTATATGTGTAGGGGTATGTATGCATGTGTGTATGTGGAGGGGTATTTGTGTATATGTAGGAGTATGTGTGTGTATCTGTAGGGGTATGTGTGCATTTGTGTGGGAGTGTATGTGTAGAGGTACATATGTATGTGTATATGTGTAGAGGCATATGTGTGTGTGTGTATGTGGAGGGGTGTGAGTGCATGTTTGTGTATGTGTAGGGGTACATGCGTATGTATGTATGTATAGGGCTATCTGTGTATATGTGTATGTGTAGGGGTATGTGCACAGGTGTGTATGTGTAGGTGTATGTGTATATGTGTAGGGGTATGTGTGTATGTATAGGGGCATGTGTGTATGTGCAGTGGCATGCGTGTATGTGTGTATGTGTATGGGTATATATGTTTGTGTGTATGTATAGGGGCATGTGTATATGTGTATGTGTGTAGGGGTATGTGTGTATGTGTCTATGTGTAGGGGTATGTGTGTATGTGTAGAGGTACATGTGTATGTGTGTATGTGTAGGGATTTGTGTGTTTGTGTGCATGTGTAAGGGTATGTGTGTATGTGTGTACATGTAGGGGTTTGTGTGTTTATGTGCACATGTGTAGGAGTATGTGTGCATGTGAAGGGGTATGCATGCTTGTGTGTATGTGCATTTGTCTGTATGTGTAGGGGTATATGTGAATGTGCGTGCATGCATGTGTGTGTGTGCGTGTGTGTGTGTGTGTATGTGTAGGGGTATATGTGTTTGTGTGCATGTGTAAGGACGTGTGTATGTGTGTGTATGTGTGTGCATGTGTAGGAGTATGTGTGTATGTATAAGGGTATGTATGTATGCTTCTATGTGTAAGTGTGTGTGTGTGTGTGTGTGTGTGTGTGTGTGTGTGTGTGCATGTGTGTGTGTGTGCGTGCATCTGTATGTGTAGGGGTATGCGCTTATGTGTACGGGCATGTTTGTATGTGTGTATGTGTAGGGGTACATCCGTGTGTGTATGTGTAGGGTATGTGTGTATGTGTGTATGTGTAGGGGTATGCATGTATTTGTGTATGCACATTTGTGTGTAGGTGTAGGGGTATGTGTGAATGTGTGTATGTGTAGCGGTATGTGTGTATATTTGTGTGCACATGTGTAAGGGTATTTGTGTATGTGTAGCGGTATACATGTATGTGTGCATGTGCATTTGTGTGTATGTGCAGGGGTATGTGTGAATGTGTGTATGTGTAGGGGTATGTGTGTGTGCATAGGGGCATGTGTGTATGTGTGGGGGTATGTGTGTAGGTGTGCATGTGCAGGAGTATTTATGTGTGTGTGTGTGTGTGTGTGTGTGTGTGTGTGTGTGTGTGTGTGTGTGTAGTTGTATGAGTGTGCTTATGTGTGTATTTGTGGGTGGATGTGTATGTGTTGCATAGGTAGGTGTGTGTGTGTGTATGTGTAGGGGTATGTGTGTATGTATAGGGTTGGGTGTGTATGTGTTTAAGTGAAGGGGTATGTGCTTATGTGTATGTGTAGGGGTACGTGTGTATGTGTGTATGTGTAGGAGTACATGTGTATGTGTGTTTGTGCAGGGGTATGTGTGTATGTGTAGTGGTATGTGTGCGTATGTAGGAGTATGTGTGTATGTGTAGGGGCATGTGTGTCTATATGTAAATATGGAGGGGTATGTACGTATGTGAATGGGTGTGTATGTGTAGGGTATGTGTGATGTGCATTTGTGTGCATGTGTAGGGGTATGTGTGTATGTGCATTTGTGTATATCTCTTTGGGTATACACGTATGTGCATCGGTGTGAATGTTTAAAGGTATGTGTGTTTGTGTGTATGTGTAGGGGCATGTGTTTATGTATGTTTGTGTAGGGGCATGTCCGTATGTGTGTATGTGTAGGGCTATATGTGTATGTGTGTATGTGTAGGGGTATGTGCGTATGTGTGCATGTGTATGGGTATTTGTGTATGTATGTATATGTAGAGGTATGTTTGTATGTGTAGGAGTATGTGTGCATGTATTTATGTGTAGGGGTATGTACTTATATGTTTATGTGTAGGGTATTGGTGTATGTGTTTATGTGTGAGGTTATGTGCGCATGTGCATATGTGCAGGGATATGCGTGTATGTGTGTATTTGGTGGGTTATGTGTGTATGTATAGGGGTCTGTATGTGTGTATTTGTGTTTGTGTTTATGTGCAGAGGTATGTGTGTATGTTTAGTGGTATGTGTGTATGTTTGTGTGTGCATGTGTAGGGGTATGTGTGTAATTGTACATGCGTAGGGACATGCATGTATGTGTAGGGGTATGTTTGTATGTGTGTGTATGTGTGTATGTGTAGGGGTATTTGTGTATCTGTAGGGGCATGTGTGTATGTGTAGGGGTTTGCATGTATGTGTGTATGTGCATTTTTGTGTATGTGTAGTGGTATGTGTGAATGTGTGTATGTGTAGGGGTATTTGTGCATGTGTAGGGTATGTGTGTATGTGTAGCGGCATGTGTAATGTGTAGGGGTATGTGTGCATGTGTTTATGTGCAGGGGCATGTGTGTAAGTCTAGTTGTATGTTTACATGTGTGCATGTGTAGGAATATGTGTGTATGTGTAGGGGAATATGTGCATGTGTACCTGTAAGGGTATGTCTGCATGTTTGTATGTGTAAGTGTGTGTGTGTGTGTGTGTGTGTGTGTGTGTGTGTGTGTGTGTGTTTGTTTGTATTTGTATGAGTATGTGCTTATGTGTGTATGTGTAGGGGGATGTGTGTATGTGTGTATGTCCAGGGGAATGTGTATATGTGTAAGGGTATACACACACACACACACTCACACACATGCACACACACATACACACACACTGCACATGATACACACACACATACACATGCACATCTACACATGCACACACCTTATGCACATACACACATACATGCACATGCACAGTACATACACACATACACACATACCCTACACATACACATAGCCTTACACATACACATGCATGCATACATAAACATACCTTTGCATGCACACATATGCCTTCCACACATACACAGATACCTACACATGCATACACACATACGCCTGCACATGTACACACATACACATACATGCATACACACATACATGCATACACATGCACACATACATGCATTACATACACATACACATACACACATATCACACATACATACATGCACACATACACACACATACACACATACACATGCACACATACGCTGCACACACATGCCTACACATGCACACCTGCATGCTCTACACACACACAGCCCCTGCACACACGCACACCACTGCACACATACACATGCACACATACCCGCCAAATACACACATGCACACACATACACATGCACACACTGCACATACACACACACACAACATACCCTATGCACATACACACATACATGCACACACATACACACACATGCCACACATGCACATACACACACATGCACACATACACACATACACATCCCTGCATGCACATGCACACATACCTTACATGCACACATGCCCCTACACATGCACATGCACACATACACCTACACACACATGCACACACACACACACACACACACACACACACACACACACACACACACACACACACACACACACACACACACATACACACATATTCATATACATGCACAAATACACACATACACACATTCCCCTACAACACATACAAAAATACACACACACCCCTACCTATGCAGCACATACACACATACTGCTACACGTACACACATACATACATACCCTTACACATATACACATACACACATGCCCTGCAGTACACACACGCATGCACACATATGCACACACATACACACACACACACACACACACACACACACACACACACACACACACACACACACAAGCACACACACACATACCTTTACACATACAAACATACAGACATACCATTACACATAAACACATGCCCCTACACATGTACACATACATGCATTCCCCTACAGATACACACATACACACATACCCTTACACATGCACATACATGCACACATACCACTACACATACACACATTTACACATACCCCTACACATACACACAAATGTACATGCTCTCATACATGCATACCCCCTACACAAACACACATTTCCATACACATGTGCACACATACCCCTACACATACACACTTGCAGATGTACCCATACACATACACACATACAAACATGAAAATGACAAAAAGAAGCAACACAGGAGATTTCTTTAAAAATTTTAGTAAGCGCTTTCGTCAAGTTTTCATACACCTAACTTCCTCAGACAATGAATAAACATTGAATTCATTTTTAAATGCCTTTTCCTTGATCACATGTTCTAAATAACATCACATGATTCCAGTAGTCACATGATAACACCCCCCTTAAAACCATAAACATAGCATTATTTAATCAACCAAATCAGACAATATTAAATAGATAATTAATTTGAATAAATAAATGTTATGTGAATAAATATATGTAAAATGACTTAAACAACAAGTGGATGCTGGAAAGGCAGTATAATTGCCAGTTCATTTCTACAGTAAAATTATATCATCTCTTCAAACTTTTTAGTTTCAAGACACAGGCCAAAGAACATATATCATATAGCCCTGGTCTCATCTATGCCCTCGTCCCTAGCTGCTAGATCAATCCCTTTTCTTCCAGTTTTAGTCCCAAAGGGCCCCCCAGATGTCAAATTCTACTTGATCAATCACCCTAAATGTAAAGGAATGGCCAGGATTGTTGTTCACATGTCTGGCCACATACAAACATGGCCCTATACATACACACATACCCCTACACATACACACACACACACACACACACACACACACACACACACACACACACACACACACACACACACACACACACAGGGTATAAAGGGTATATATGTATGTGTGTATGTGTGTATGTGTGTATGTGTGTGTGTGTGTGTGTGTGTGTGTGTGTGTGTGTGTGTGTGTGTGTGTGTGTGTGTGTGTGTGTATGTGTGTATGTGTAGGAGTTTGTGTGTATGTGTATGGGTATGTGTGTATGGGTGTATGCATAGGGGTTTGTGTGTATGTGTTTAAGTTTATGGATATATGCATATTTATGTATATTTAGGGGTATGTCCATGTTTGTGTTTGTCTAGGGGTATTTGAGTATGTGTGTATGTGTAGGAGTATGTGTGTAGGTGTGTATGTGTAGGGGTATGTGCGTATGTTTGTATGTGTAGAGGAATATGTGTATGTGTGTATGCCCATTGGTATGTGTGTTATGTGTGTATCTGCAGGGAATGTATGAATGTGTGTATGTGTAGGCATATGAATGAAAGTGTGTATGTGTGTATGTGTAGGGCTATGTATGTATGTGCTTATAAGTAGGGGTATGTGTGTATGCGAGTATGTGTAGGGTAATATGTGCATGTGTATATGCTTAAGGTATGTGTGTTATGTATGTATCTGTAGGGTATGTGTGAATATGTGTACGTGTAGGAGTTTGTATGTATGTATGTATCTGTGTATGCGTAGGGTTACATGCATTTGTGTGTATATGTAGGGGTAGATATGTATGTGTATATGTGTAGAGGCATATGTTTATGTCTGTTTGTGTAAGCGTATGTTCGCATGTGTGTATGTGTAGGGGTACATGCATATGCGTGTTTGTGTAGGGAATTCTGTGTATGTGTGTAGGTGTAGGGGTGTGTGCATATGTGTATATGTTTGTATGTTTAGGGGTGTGTGCATGTGAGTATGTTTAGGGGTATCTGTGTATGTATGTATGAGTATGGGCCCATGTGTATATGTGTTAAAGCATAGGTGTATGTGTGTATATGTAGGGGAGTGTGTGTATGTGTGTATGTGTAGCGGTATGTGCATATGTGTGTTTGGGTATATATGTTTGTGTGTATGTGTAGGGATATGTGTCTATGTGTGTATGTGTAGTGGTATTTGTGTATATGTAGGGGTATGTGTTTATGTGTAGGGGTATGCGTGTATGTGTGTGGGAGTGTATATGTAGGGGTATGTGTGTATGTGTAGGGGTACATGCGTATGTGTGTATGAGTATGGATATATATGTTTATGTGTATGTGTAGGGGTATATGTGTACATTTAGGGGTATGTGTATGTGTGCATGTGTAGGAGTATATGTGTATTTGTAGGGGTATGCATATATGTGTGTGTGTGTGTGTGTGTGTGTGTGTGTGTGTGTGTGTGTGTGTGTGTGTGTGTGTGTGCATGTATAGGGGTACATGTGTTTGTGTGCATGTGTAGGGGCATGTGTGTATGTGTATGGGTATGTATGTATGCGTAATGGTATGTGTGTATGTGTTGCATAGGTAGGGGTGTGTGCGTATGTGTGTATGTGTATGGGTATGTGTCCATGTGTAGGTGTATGTGTCTATGGGTGTATTTATAGGGGTATGTGTGTATGTGTTCAAGTTTATCAGTATGTGCGTATGTGTGTATGTTTAGGGGTATATTCGTGTGTGTATGTGTAGGAGTATTTGAGTATGTGTGTATGTGCACGAGTATCTGTGTAGGTGTGTATGCATAGGTGTATGTTTGTATGTGTAGGGGTATGTGTGTATGTGTAGGGGCATGTGTGTATGTGTAATGACATGTGTGTATGTGTAATGGCATGTGTGTATGTGTATAGATTTTTGTCTGTATATGTAGGGGTATGTGTCTATGTGAATATGTGTAGCGGTATGTGTGTACATGTAGTGGTATGTGTGTACGTGTAGGGGTATTTGTGTTTATGGAGGGGTGTGTGTGTATGTGTAGAGGTATATGTGTATGTGTGTTTGTGTATGGGTATGTGTGTTTATGTGTATGTACAGGGGTATGTGTGTTTGTGTGTATGTGTAGGGGTATGTGTGTACATGTAGGGTTATGTGTGTGTATGTGTGCATGTGTAGGAGTACGTGTGTATGTGTAGGCGTATGTATGTACATGTGTATTTGCGTTTGTGTGTATGCATAGGGTTATATGTGAATGTGTGTGTGTGTATGCATGTGTGTGTGTGTGCATGTGTAGGGGTATGTGTGTTTGTGTACATGTGTAGGGGCATGTGGTATGTGTAGGGGTATGTATGTATGTGTGTGCATGTGTAGGAGTATGTGTAAGAGTATGTCTGTATGTTTCTATGGTGTGTGTGTGTGTGTGTGTGTGTGTGTGTGTGTGTGTGTGTGTGTGTGTGTGTGTGTGTGTGTGTGTGTGTGTGTGTGTGTGTGTGTGTGTGTGTGTGTGTTTGCATGTGTGCGTCTGTGTCTGTCTGTATATTTAGGAGTGTGTGCTTATGTGTAGGGGCATGTTTGTATGTCTGTATGTGTAGGGGCACATCTGTGTGCTTGTATATGTAGGGGTATGTCTGTATGTGTAGGGGTATGCATGTATTTGTGTATGCACATTTGTGTGTAGGTGTAGGGGTATGTGTGAATGTGTGTATGTGTAGGGGTATTTGTGTATGTGTTTATGTATAGGGGTATGTTGTGTATGTGTGTAGGTGTCTATTCGTAGGGATATGTGTGTATGTATAGGGGTATGTGTGTATGTCTGTGCACGTGTAGGGGCATGTGTGTATGTGTAAGGGTATGTCTGTATGTTACTGTGTGTCTGTGTGTGTGTGTGTGTGTGTGTGTGTGTGTGTGTGTGTGTGTGTGTGTGTGTGTGTGTGTGTGTGTGTGTGTGTGTGTGTGTGTGTATGTAGGGGTATGTGCTTATGTATGTATGTGCACGGGTATGTGTGTATATGTAGGGGCATGTTTGTATGTCTGGATGTGTAGGGGCACATCTGTGTGCTTGTATATGTAGGGGTATGTGTGTATGTGTAGGGGTATGCATGCATTTAATGTATCTTGCATTTAATAATATAGGTGTAGGGGTATGTGTGAATGTGTGTATGTGTAGGGGTATTTGTGTATGTGTTTATGTGTAGGGGTATGTGTGTATGTCTGTATGCATAGGGATATGTGTGTATGTATAGGGGTATGTGTGTATGTCTGTGCACGTGTAGGGGCATGTGTGTATGCGTAAGGGTATGTCTGTATGTTACTATGTGTGTGTGTGTGTGTGTGTGTGTGTGTGTGTGTGTGTGTGTGTGTGTGTGTGTGTGTGTGTGTGTGTGTGTGTGTGTGTGTGTGTGTGTGTGTGTGTGTGTGCGTGTGTAGGGGTATGTGCTTATGTGTGTATGTGTATGGGTATGTGTGTATGTGTAGGGGCATATTTGTAGGTATGTATGTGTAGGGATACGTGCTTATGTGCATATGTGTATGTATAGAGATATGTGTGTATGTATAGGGGTATGTGTGCATGTCTGTATGTGTAGGGGCATTTGTGTATGTGTAGGGGTATACATATATGTGTGTATGTGCATTTGTGTGTATGTGTAAGGGCATGTGTGAATGTGTGTATATGTAGGGGTATTTGTGTATGTGTTTATGTATAGGGGTATGTGTGTATGTGTAAGGGTATGTGTGTATATACGGTTATGTGCATAGGGGCATGTATGTATGTGTGTATGTGTAGGGGTATGTTTGTATGTATGCATGTGTAGGAGTATGTGTGTTTGTGTATGTGTACGGGTATGTCTGTATGTTTGAATGTGTAAGGGTATGTGTGTGTATTTGTATGTGTGTGTGTGTGTGTGTGTGTGTGTGTGTGTGTGCGTGTGTGTGCGTGTGTGTGTGTGTGTGTGTGTGTGTGTTTGTGTGTATTTGTGTGAGTATGTACTTAGGTGTGTATGTCCATGAGTATGTGGGTATGTGTAAGGGTATGTGTGTGTGTGTATGTCCATGAGTATGTGGGTATGTATAAGGGTATGTGTGTATGTGAAGCGGTATGTGTTGCATAGGTAGGGGTGTTTTTGTATTTGTGTATGTGTAAGGGTATGTGTGCATGTGTGTATGTATAGGGATATGTGTGTATGTGTTGAAGTGTAGGAGTATTTGCATATGTGTGTATGTGTAGGCATACATGTGTATGTGTGTGTGTAGGGGTACATGTGTATGTGTATGTGTGTAAGTGTAGGGGTAAGTGTGTGTGTCTGCATGCTTAGGGGCAAGTGCGTATGTGTGTTTGTGTAAGGGTATGTGTGTATGTGTAGTGATATGTGTGTGTATGTGTGCATGTGTAGGGCTATGTTTGTATATGTAAAGTATGTGTGTCTATGTGTGCATTTGGAGGGGTATGTATGTATGTGTGTGGGTGTGTATGTACAGGGATATGTGTGGATGTGCATTTGTGTGCATGCGTAGAGGTATGTGTGTATGTGCATTTGTCTATATCTCTAGGGATATAAGTGTATGTGCATGTGTGTGAATGTTTAAAGTTTGTGTGTTTGTGTGTATGTGTAGGGGTATATGTGTATGTGTATTTGTGTAGGGGTATGTGCTTATGTGTGCATGTGTAGGGGTATTTGTGTATTTGTACATGTGTAGGGGCATGTGTGTATGTGTAGTGGTATGTGTGTATGTGTGTGCATGTGTGTATGTGTAGGGTCATATCTGTATGTGTGTATGTATAGGGATACATGCATACGTGTGTATGTGTAGGGGTATGTGTGTATCTGTAGGGGCATGTGTGTATGTGTAGGGGTATGCATGTATGTGTGTATGTGCATTTTTGTGTATGTGTAGGGGTATGTGTCAATGTGTGCATCTGTAGGGGTATTTGTGTAGGGGTATGTGTGTATGTGTAGCAGCATGTGTAATGTGTAGGAGTATGTGTGCATGTGTGTATGTGTGAGGGCATGTGTGTAAGTTTGGTTGTATAAAGGTATATCTGCATGTTTGTATGTGTAAGGGTGTGGGTGTGTGTGTGTGTGTGTGTGTGTGTGTGTGTGTGTGTGCAGCAGCCTGTTGCTGCCGTCAATGTTGTGTGTGTATTTGTATGAGTATGTGCTTATGTGTGTATGTGTAGGGGGGTATGTGTATGTGTATATTTCCAGGGGTATGTGTATATGTGTAAGGATATATATGTATGTGTGTATGTGTAGTGGTATGTGTGTATGTGTTGCATAGGTAGGTGTGTGTGTGTGTGTGTGTGTATGTGTATGTGCAGGAGTATGTGTGCATGTGTAGGGGTTTGTGTGTATGCGTGTATGTATAGGGGTATGTGTGTATGTGTTTAAGTGTATGGGTATGTGCATATCTGTGTATGTTTAGCGGTATGTTCATGTGTGTGTTTGTGTAGAGGTATTTGAGTAAGTGTGTATGAGTAGAAGTATGTGTGTAGGTGTGTATCTGTAGGGGTATGTGCGTATGTGTGTATGTGTAGGGGAATATGTGTATGTGTGTATACCCACAGGTTTGTGTGTTATGTGTGTATCTGTAGGGAATGTGTGAATGTGTGTATGTGTAGGGGTATGTATGTGTGTATGTGTGTATGTGTAGAGCTATGTATGTATGTGCTTATGAGTAGGGGTATGTGTGTATGTGTATGTCTAGGGGAATATGTGTCTGTGTGTATGCTCAGGGGTATGTGTGTTATGTGTGTATCTGTAGGGTATGTATGAATATGTGTATGTGTAAGGGTGTGTATGTGTGTATGCATCTGTGTATGTGTAGGGTTACATGTGTTTGTGTGTATGTGTAGGGGTACATATGTATGTGTAGAGACATATGTTTATGTCTGTATTTGCAGGGGTATGTTCACATGTGTGTATGTGTAGGGGCACATGCATATGCATGCTTGTGTAGGGCATTCTGTGTATATGTGTAGGTGTAGTGGTATGTGCGAATGTGTATATGTTTGTATGTTTAGGGCTATGTTCACATGTGTATGTTTAGGGGTATCTGTGTATGAGTAGGGGCATGTGTATGTATGTGTGCATGCGTAGGCATATGTGTGTATGTGTAGAGGCATGTGTGTATGTAGTTATGTGTAGCGGTATGTGCATATGTGTGTATGGGTATATATGTTTGTGTGTATGTGTAGGAGTATGGGTCTATGTGTATATGTGTAGAGGTATGTGTGTACATGTAGGGGTATGTGTGTATGTGTGCATGTGTAGAGGTATTTGTGTATATGTAGGGGTACGTGTTTATGCGTGTGGGAGTGTATGGGTATGTGTGTATGTGTAGAGGTACATGCATATGTGTGTATGTGTAAGGGTACTTATGTTTGTGTGTATGTGTAGGGGTATGTGTGTGTATGTGTGCATGTGTAGGAGTATGTGTGTATGTGTAGGGGTATACATGTATGTGTGTATGTACATTTGTGTGTATGTGTAGAGGTGTGTGTGTGTGTGTGTGTGTGTGTGTGTGTGTGTGTGTGTGTGTGTGTGTGTGTGTGTGCCTGTGTAGGAGTATGTGTGTATGTGTAAGGGTATGTCTGTATGTTTCTATGTGTTAGGGTGTGTGTGTGTGTGTGTGTGTGTGTTTATATATAGGGGTTTGTGCTTATCTGTAGGGGCATTTTTGTATGTGTGTATGTGCAGGGGCATGTGTGTATCTGTAGCGGTATGTGTGAGTGTGTATGTCTAGTGGTATGTGTGCATGTTTGTGTGTGCATGTGAAGTGGTATGTATGTATGTATGTATGTGTATGGATATGTGTATGTGTATGAGTGTATTGGCATGTGTGAATGTGTAGGGGTATGTGTGTATGTGTAATGGTATGTCTGTATGATTCTATGTGTAAAAGTTTGTGTGTGTGTGTGTGTGTGTGTGTGTGTGTGTGTGTGTGTGTGTGTGTGTGTGTGTGTGTGAATTTGTATGAGTATGTGTTTATGTGTGCATGTGTAGGGGCATGTGTATATTTGTGTATGTCCAAAGGTATGTGTGTATGTGTAAGGGTATGTATGTATGTATGTGTGTATATGTAGTAGTATGTGTGTATGTGCTGCATAGGTAGGGGTGTGTGTGTGTTTGTATGTGTAGGGGTATGTGTGCATGTATAGGGGTATGTGTGTATGGATAGGGGTATGTTTGTATTTGTTTAATTGTAGGGGTATGTGTGTATGTGTAGGGGTATGTTCATGTGTGTGTGTATGTGTAGGGGTATTTGAGTATGTGTGTATGTGTAGGGGTATGTGTGTATGTGTGTATGTGTAAGGGGTTGTGCGTATGTGTGTATGTGTTGAAGGATGTGTGTATGTGTGTATGTCCAAGGGTGTGTGTGTTATGTGTGTATGTGTAGGGTATGTGTGAATGTTTGTATGTGTAGAGGTATGTATGTGCGTAAGTGTAGGGTATGTATGTATGTATGTATGTATGTATGTATCTGAGTATGTTTAGGCTTACATGTGTTTGTGTGTATGTATAGGGGTACATATCAATGTGTATATGTGTAGAGGCATATGTGTATATGTAGGGCTGTCTGTGTATGTGTGTACGTGTAGGGGTGTGTGCGCATGTGTATGTGTAGGGGTATATGTGTATGTGTAGGGGTATGTGCGTATGTGTGTATGGGTATGTATTTTTGTGTGTAGGTGTAGGGGTATTTGTGTATATGTAGGGGTATGTGTGTATCTGTAGGTGTATGTGTGTGTATTTGCTCATGTGTAGGAGTATGTGTAAGGGTATGTCTGTATGTTTCTGTGTGTGTGTGTGTGTGTGTGTGTGTGTGTGTGTGTGTGTGTGTAGGGGTATCTGCTTATGTGTACGGGCATGTTTGTATGTGTGTATGTGTAGAGGTACATCCGTGTGTGTATGTGTAGGGGTATGCATGTATTTGTGTATGTGCATTTGTGTGTAGGTGTAGGGGTATGTGTGAATGTGTGTATGTGTAGTGGTATGTGTGTATGTTTGTGTGCACATGTGTAGGGGTATTTGTGTATGTGTAGCAGTATACATGTATGTGTGCATGTGCATTTGTGTGTATGGGCAGGGGTATGTGTGAATGTGTGCATGTGCAGGGGTATGTGTGTATGTGTGTGCATAGGGGCATGTGTGTATGTGTGGGGGGTATGTTTGTATGTGTGTATGTGTATGTGTATGTGTGTGTATGTGTGTGTGTGTGTGTGTGTGTGTGTGTGTGTGTGTGTGTGTGGGTGTGCACATGCACGTGTGTGTGTGTGTGTGTGTGTGTGTGTGTGTATGTGTGTGTGTGTTTCTGTGTATTGGTATGAGTATGTGCTTATATGTGTATGTGTGGGTGGATGTGTGCATGTGTTGCATAGTTAGGGGTGTGTGTGTATGTGTGTATGTGTAGGGGTACGTGTGCATGTGGGTATGTATAGGGGTGGGTGTGTATGTGTTTAACTGAAAGGGTATGTGCTTATGTGTGTATGTGTAGGGGAATGTGTGTGTGTAGGGGTATCTGTGTATCAGTATATGTGTAGGGACATGTGTGTATGAGTGTATGTGTAGGGGTACATGTGTATGTGTAGGGGTATGTGTGTATGTGTAGTGGTATGTGTGTGTATGTGTGCATAAGTAGGGGTATGTGTGTATATGTAGGGGCATGCGTGTCTATGTGTGCATATGGAGGGGTATGTATGTGTGTGAATGTGTATGTGTAGGGTATGTGTGATGTGCATTTGGGTGCATGTGTAGGGGTATGTGTGTATGTGCATTTGTGTATATCTCTAGGGGTATATGCGTATATGCATCTGTGTGAATGTTGAAAGGTATGTGTGTTTGTGTGTATGTGTAGGGGCATGTGTCCATGTATGTTTGTGTAGGGGCAAGTCCATATGTGAGTATGTGTAGGGCTATATGTGTATGTGTGTATGTGTAGGGGTATGTGCTTATGTGTGCATGTGTATGGGTATTTGTGTATGTGTATATGTGTAGGGGTATGTTTGTACGTGTAGGAGTATGTGTGTATGTATTTATGTGTAGGGGTATGTATGTTTATCTGTATGGTATTTGTGTATGTGTTTATGTGTGGGGGTATGTGTGTATGTGCAGGGATATGTGCATATGTGTTTATTTGGAGGTTTATGTGAGTATGTGTAGGGGTCTGTATGTGTGTATTTGTGTTTGTGTGTATGTGCAGAGGTATGTGTTTATATTTAGTGGTATGTGTGTATGTTTGTTTGTGCATGTGTAGGGGTATGTGTGTATTTGTACATGTGTAGGGGCATGTGTGTATGTGTATGTGTATGTTTATATGTGTGTGTGTGTGTATGTGGGTATGTGTAGGGTCATATTTGTATGTGTGTATGTATAGGGGTACATGCATACATGTATATGTGTAGGGGTATTTGTGCATCTGTGTATGTGTAAGGGCATGTGTGTATGAGTGTATGTGTAGGGGTACATGTGTTTGTGTGTATGTGTAGGAGTATGTGTGTATGTCTGTATGTGTAGGGGTATGTGTGTATGTGTAGTGGTATGTGTGTGTATGTGTGCATATATAGGGGTATGTGTGTATGTGTAGGGGCACATGTGTCTATGTGTGCATATGGAGGGGTATGTATGTATGTGTCTTGGTGTGTATGTGTAGGGTATGTGTGATGTGATGTACATTTGTGTGCATGTGTATGGGTATGTGTGTATGTAGTGTATAGGAGCTAGCAAGTTAGGCTGGTGCACGGCAATTTCATGTATGGGTGCTCAGTTTGTAATATGTGCATAATTTTATTCTATTTCATTTGATTATGATGAACTAGCCATTGTTATATACACTAGGTTGATACAATATTATTGCTTATATCTGTTCATTCCTATGTTCCTACTGATTCATGTTTTGTTTCACATTTGAGTCAATATTGGTCACATATCTTGAGGGCTTTTGTTTTGTTTGCCCAGTATTGCACTCAGGTCTTCTTTTAGAATAATTGCTGGGTATACAGTGCTGACAATAATCATCTGTACATTTATACCTTTGATAACAATTTCATCTGAGGACTGTATTGAACAATTATTGATTTCTTAATATTGTTATCTGATTTAAATAAGGTGCATAAGTGTGTCTGGCTTAAATTCATTACATATTGGTATATTCCATATGGATTTAGCCACCTCTGAACAACTGTGGGTTGTGCATTACTCAGAACATTGCATTTTAGACATTACAGGCCTTTGACTTTTTGGTCTGTATAGCATTTTGCCTAGGTGCTAGGGTTAATTATTCCCCTATATATAGGGTTACATTTGCTATTTATTCTGGCTTCAACTTCTTTGTGACTCTGATTGTGATTTTCATTTTAGGACTTATACGTGATTTGCCAATTCAACCCTTAAGAATAAAAGAATCTTTTCAGGGTTCATTTTTTATTTTTATTTTTATATCTTCTTCCTCCGGTTCATTGCAACTTATTGTCATGGATCTCAGTAAATTGTTATCTGGTTTATGCTCCGACAAGGATGACTTAAAATTTTTGGCATAGGAACTGAACATACAGAAAAGGTGGATTTGGTAATCATGGATCCAGTTGATTTGCGAAAACTTATTCTTTCAATTAGGTAAACAAATTAAGATGCTTAGAACAAACATTTGGCACAGTAAATTGTTTAAAGCTTAGCAAATACAGAATATATCCCTAGAGGATTGAGATGTAAAATCCAACCACTAGTGGGCACACGGATGAAACTCTGTTGAAAGATTGGCAACAAAGCACAACAGGAGGCTGCCATGATTAGAGTTAATATTTTGGCCTCTTTCTGAGAGAACAATACAGAGTAATATTATTGAAGTAGAAAAACATGTAACAACCTGAAACGGTTTGAACATGAGGCTAGTTTTCAGGGTTGTCTTGGCAAATTATCTAAAGAAATCTCTATTTTGGAAAATAACCTTAAGAAAAAGAAATTGCATAAATTTGCCGGGATAAGGAAGATTATGATAGGGGCAAACAATTTGATTCACAAAGGGTGTGAGGTTTGCTCATGGTACCAAGAATGCTTCATTTATACGCATAAAAGACCAAGGTCTATTTTAAAAGACTGGGCCTAGCTTTATTACCTCTGGTGAGGATTCTTCGACTACTGACACTGAGACACCTAATATTGGTGATTCTCCAAATGCTAAAAGGGGTCGAAGGACTGAGGTCCCTTTAGGGGGAAAAAACACAGGGCAGGAAGGAAACACAGAGGTCAAAAACTTAGAAGAGCTCTTCATGTCGATAGTGAAGTAAATCATTCATGCACTAATGTTTTAAATATTTCAAGTCACATTTTGACTGATGATCAATATTCCTTCTTAATAAAGGTCTTGGTTTTATACCTGTTTTTCACTGATGAAAGTATTTTGTTTTTGATACAATGGAATTTTGTAGGAAAATTAACATGAAATTATATTTTCAACAACAAGATCAAACTGACAATGCTCAAAGATGATCTGATTTTAGATTTCACAAATCTACATTTAACCCTCCATGGATAAACATGTTGCTGTTTTCCAGCAGGCGGTTATAAAGGATATACACTTCAATTTGGGTTCTGTTGACACTATAAAGCATAACATGTCTAGGAAGGAACAAATAGCACTCACACAACTCAGAAATAATACGGATATTGTTATTATTTCTGCCGACAAAGGGTGCGGTGGTGGTGATGGATACTGAGTATTATGTGAATGAAGGTCTTAGACAACGTTCCAACCATCATCATTACATGAAGATGGAGATTGATCCTACTCCAGGTTTTGCCTTGGAAATTAATGAATTTTTGGAAAAGGCTGTAGAATCTGGAATTATCTCTGATAAAACCAAAACTCATTTGACGGTTAAGGATCCTGCGAAACAACAACTTTATCTACTTCCTAAGATTCATAAGTCCATTGATCAGCCACCAGGCAGACCGATTGTATCTGGCATTGGGTCACTCACTGAACCCTTGTCTGTTTTCTAACTGAAAAATTGAAACCACTGTTAACATGTGTTAGAGCAAGAATCAAGGACACGACTGAATTTTTGCAGATAGTCTCTGAGTCTCAATTGGACCCTGAATGGCTTATGTGTACCCTTGATGTATCCTCGCTTTATACCAGCATCCCTCATTGGGCGGGTATCAATGCCTTGGAATACTGGCTAAATAAAACCAATTTATACCCCCCAGGGATGAACACCTTATTGTTGTGTATGGCTGAACACATTTTAACTAAAAATGTTTTTTATTTCCAACAAAACTGCTATTGGCAACTACAGAATGCGGCTATGGGTGCATCCTTTGCACCCATTTATGCTGATCTTTTTATGGGCTACATGGAAGATATGATTTTATATGACCCTTTGCATAACATATATCTACCTGAGATTGATATATGGAGAAGATACCTGGACGACTGTTGGCTTATATGGAAAGGAGGTGAGGAATACCTCAGGAATTTATTCAACATTTGAATGGGAACATCTGGGGTATCAATTCACTGTGGAATATAATAGGAGTGCAATCAGTTATTTGGATGTCAATTTAATTCGACAGGAGGATAACACTCTTAGAACGTCCGTACACAGAAAATTCTCACAATATAATACCCTTCTACATGCTGATAGTTTCCATCAGAAACATATTATTGAACATACCGAAATCACAGTTTGTGCGGATGAAAAGGATTTGTTCCTCAGTGGATGATCTTCAGAGTCATCAAATGGATCTAACCAAGAGATTTTTGTCCAGAGGTTATTCCACTCGTACTATTGAGTCAGCAGTCCAATTTAGTAATGCTAAATCCAGGATTCTCTTCTCAATACAATACTAAAACTCATAATGAGGAATCAGATATATGTAGATTTGTTACCACTTATGGCAGGAATAGTGCCAATTTAGTAAATATTATTAATACTCATTGGAATATATTGAATTCTCATCCATTGTTGGAAGATTATCTCGGAGAACGATGTTATTTTTCCTATAGGAAAGGCAAAACTTTAGGGAATTTATTTTCACACTATAAAAACAGGGTCATGGATCACACTCCAACTCAAAGAACACTTACTGGAGATAAACTTTCAGGCATTTATCCATGTGGACATTGCAGTTTTGTAACTATATTTTCAAAACTACTTCTTTCACTAGTAGGAACACTGGACAAATACTCGACATACAGTTTTTGGTAACTGCAGTTCAGACTGGATTATTTATCTTGCCACATGAACATGTCATGCTTTTTATATGGCCAAACCGTCTAGACAGTTTCGTGTCAGGATCTCTGAACACCTTGGTGACATTAGAAACAGAAGATTAACTAATGCACTATATAGACATGTTATCAAACATCCCACTGCCAAATTTACATTCACCATCATTGATCATATCATAGGGAATCGATCTTTTAAAACAGGTTGGCATGATATCCTAAATACCAAAGAAAAAAGGTGGATCATTAAACTTGGGGGGCTTTTCCCTCCTGGATTAAATGATAAATTATAATTTGTAATTAACCATCACTTGCATTATGTATATGTACTTATTTCTTATCAGGTTGCATTGCTTAGGTTTTTGCATTTCAGATCATTTTAGGATACTGTTGCTGGTATTCAACACCAGAATTCTTATAACCTGACTTTTGTTTATGGTTTATTTTTGGGCATTTACCCTTTATTGTATGTTTCCTATTAAGTTTGTTTATTATCATTGATATACCAGCATACTGTGTCTCTTTGGATTTTTTCATTATAATCTGGAGATATGCATGCAACTCAGGCAAACTTTTTTGTTTACTGAACTATGTATTTTTCAATTACTTTTGCCTTGATTGTATTTTTCAATTACTTTTGCCTTGTTTGCATTTTTGACATATCAGGAAGTGATGTCATATAGATGCCTTAAAGAACATTATATAAGATGATGACTAAGTGCTTTTTGCTGACTATACTACTGATGAAAGCCTTGCTGCTGAAACCGGTCTAGTTTCAGTTTTATTAAACTACTTTTGAACCTTCCTTGGTGCTGGCCTTTTTTCTGATTTTGGGTCTAGTATGTGTGTATGTGCATTTGTGTATATCTCTAGGGGTATATGCGTATGTGCATCAGTGTGAATGTTTAAAGGTATGTGTGTTTGTATGTGTAGGGGCATGTGTGCATGTATGTTTGTGTAGGGGCATGTCCGTATGTGTGTTATGTGTAGGGCTGTATGTGTATGTGTGCATGTGTAGGGGTATGTTCATGTGTGTGTGTATGTGTAGGGGAATTTGAGTATGTGTGTATGTGTAGGGGTATGTGTGTATGTGTAAGGGGTTGTGCGTATGTGTGTATGTGTTGAGGGATGTGTGTATGTGTGTATGTCCAAGGGTATGTGTGTTATGTGTGCATGTGTAGGATATGTGTGAATGTTTGTATGTGTAGAGGTATGTATGTGCGTAAGTGTAGGGTATGTATGTATGTATCTGTGTATATTTAGGCTTACAATTGTTTGTGTGTATGTCTAGGGGTACATATCAATGTGTATATGTGTAGAGGCATATGTGTATATGTAGGGGTATGTGTGAATGCGTGTATGTATAGGGGTACATACATGTGTAGGGCTATCTGTCTATGTGTACATGTAGGGGTGCGTGCGCATGTGTATGTGTTTGTATGTTTAGGGGTATGTGCACGTGTGTATGATTTGGGGTATCTGTGTATGTGCGTATGAGTAGGGGGTTGTATGTATATGTGTGCATGCAAAGGTGTTTGTTTGTATGTGTAGGGTATATGTGTATGTGTAGGGGAATGTTTGTATGTGTAGTGGTATGTGAGTATGTGTGTATGGTTATGTATTTTTGTGTGTATGTGTAGGGGTATTTGTGTAAATGTAGGGGTATGTGTGTATCTGTAGGGGTATATGTGTATGTGTGTGGGTGTGTATGTGTAGGAGTATGTGTGTATGTGTAGGGGTACATGTGCATGTGTGTATGTGTAGGGGTATGTGTGTACGCGTAGGTGTATGTGTGTGTATTTGCTCATGTGTAGGAGTATGTGTATGCGTAAGGGTATGTCTGTATGTTTCTATGTGTGTGTGTGTATGTGTGTGTGTGTGTGTGTGTGTGTTTTGTGTGTGTGTGTGTGTGTGTGTGTGTGTGTGTGTGTGTGTGTGTGTGTGTGTGTGTGTGTGTGTGTGCACCTCTGTATGTGTAGGGACATCTGCTTATGTGTATGGGCATGTTTGTATGTGTGTATGTGTAGGGGTACATCCATGTGTGTATGTGTAGGGGTATGCATGTATTTGTGTATGCGCATTTGTGCGTAGGTGTAGGGGTATGTGTGAATGTGTGTATGTGTAGCGGTATGTGTGTATGTTTGTGTGCACATGTGTAGGGGTATTTGTGTATGTGTAGCAGTATACATGTATGTGTGCATGTGCATTTGTGTGTATGTGCAGGGGTATGTGTGAATGTGTGCATGTGCAGGGGTATGTGTGTATGTGTGTGCATAGGGGCATGTGGGTATGTGTGGGGGGGTATGTGTGTATGTGTGCATGTGTAGGAATATGTGTGTATGTGTATGTGTCGGGTGTGTGTGTGTGTGTGTGTGTGTGTGTGTGTGTGTGTGTGTGTGTGTGTGCACGTGCAAGCGTGTGTGTGTTTGTGTGTGTGTATGTGTGTGTGTGTTTGTGTGTATTGGTATGAGTATGTGCTTATATGTGTATGTGTGGGTGGATGTGTGTATGTGTTGCATAGTTAGGGGTGTGTGTGTGTATGTGTGTATGTGTAGAGGTACGTGTGCATGTGGGTATGTATAGGGGTGGGTGTGTATGTGTTTAACTGAAAGGGTATGTGCTTATGTGTGTATGTGTAGGGGAATGTGTGTGTGTGTGATTGTGTGTGTAGGGGTATCTGTGTATCAGTATATGTGTAGGGCCATGTGTGTATGAGTGTATGTGTAGGGGTACATGTGTATGTGTGTATATGGAGGAGTACATGTGTATGTGTAGGGGTATGTGTGTATGTGTAGTGATATGTGTGTGTATGTGTGCTAATGTAGGGGTATGTGTGTATATGTAGGGGCATGCGTGTCTATGTGTGCATATGGAGGGGTATGCGTGTGTGTGTGCGTGTGTGTGTGTGTGTGTGTGTGTAGGGGTATCTGTGTATCTGTATATGTGTAGGGGCATGTGTGTACGAGTGTATGTGTAGGGGTACATGTGCATGTGTGTATGTGGAGGAGTATGTGTGTATGTGTAGGTGTATGTGTGTATGTGTAGTGGTATGTGTGTGTATGTGTGCATATGTAGGGGTATGTGTGTATATGTAGGGGCATGTGTGTCTATGTGTGCATATGGAGGGGTATGTATGTGTGTGAATGTGTATGTGTAGGGTATGTGTGATCTGCATTTGTGTGCATGTGTAGGGGTATGTGTGTATGTGCATTTGTGTATATCTCTAGGGGTATATGCTTATGTGCATCTGTGTGAATGTTTAAAGGTATGTGTGTTTGTGTGTATGTGTAGGGGCATGTGTGTGAATGTTTAAAGGTATGTGTGTATGTGTAGGGGCATGTGTGTATGTATGTTTGTGTAGGGGCAAGTCTGTATGTGTGTATGTGTAGGGCTATATGTATACGTGTGTATGTGTAGGGGTATTTGTGCATCTGTGTATGTGTAAGGGCATGTGTGTATGAGTGTATGTGTAGGGGTACATGTGTTTGTGTGTATGTGTAGGAGTACGTGTGTATGTCTGTATGTGTAGGGGTATGTGTGCATGTGCATTTGTGTGCATGTGTAGGGGTATGTGTGTATGTGCATTTGTGTATATCTCTAAGGGTATATGCGTATGTGCATCAGTTTGAATGTTTAAAGGTATGTGTGTTTGTTTGTATGTGTAGGGGCATGTGTGCATGCATGTTTGTGTAGGGGCATGTCCTTATGTGTGTATGTGTAGGGCTATATGTGTATGTGTGTATGTGTAGGGGTATGTGCTTATGTGTGCATGTGTATGGGTATTTGTGTATGTGTATATGCGTAGGGGTATGTTTGTACACGTAGGAGTATGTGTGTATGTATTTATGTGTAGGGGTATGTATGTTTATCTGTATGGTATTTGTGTATGTGTTTATGTGTGGGGTTATGTGCGTATGTGTGTATGTGCAGGGATATGTGTGTGTGTGTGTTTATTTGGAGGGTTATGTGCGTATGTGTAGGGGTCTGTATGTGTGTATTTGTGTTTGTGTGTATGTGCAGAGGTATGTGTTTATGTTTAGTGGTATGTGTGTATGTTTGTTTGTGCATGTGTAGGGGTATGTGTGTATTTGTACATGTGTAGGGGCATGTGTGTATATGTTTGTGTATGTTTCTATGTGTGTGTGCATGTGGGTATGTGTAGGGTCATATTTGTTTGTGTGTATGTATAGGGGTACATACATACGTGTGTATGTGTAGGGGTATTTGTGCATCTGTGTATGTTTAAGGGCATGTGTGTATGAGTGTATGTGTAGGGGTACATGTGTTTGTGTGTATGTGTAGGAGTACGTGTGTATGTCTGTATGTGTAAGGGTATGTGTGCATGTGTAATGGTATGTGTGTGTATGTGTGCATATATAGGGTTATGTGTGTATGTGTAGGGGCACATGTGTCTATGTGTGCATATGGAGGGGTATGTATGTATGTGTGTGGGTGTGTATGTGTAGGGTATGTGTGATGTGCATTTGTGTGCATGTGTAGGGGTATGTGTGTATGTGCATTTGTGTATATCTCTAAGGGTATATGCATATGTGCATCAGTGTGAATGTTTAAAGGTATGTGTGTTTGTTTGTATATGTAGGGGCATGTGTGCATGTATGTTTGTGTAGGGGCATGTCTGTATGTGTGTTATATGTAGGGCTATATGTGTATGTGTGTATGTGTAGGGGTATGTGCTCATGTGTGCATGTGTATGGGTATTTGTGTATATGTGTAGGGGTATGTTTGTATGTGTAGGAGTATGTGTGTATGTATTTATGTGTAGGGGTATGTATGTTTATGTGTAGGGTATTTGTGTATGTGTTTATGTGTGGGATTATGTGCGTATGTGTGTATGTGCAGGGATATGTGTGTATGTGTGTATTTGGATGGTTATGTGCATAGGTGTAGGGGTCTGTATGTGTGTATTTGTGTTTGTTTGTATGTGTAGAGGTATGTGTTTATGTTTAGTGGTATGTGTTTATGTGTAGGGGTATGTGTGTATTTGTACATGTGTAGGGGCATGTGTGTATGTGTATGTTTGTATGTGCGTGTATGTGTAGGGTCATATTTGCATGTGTGTATGTATAGGTATACATGCATATGTGTGTATGTGTAGGGGTATTTGTGTATCTGTAGGGGCATGTGTATATGTGTAGGGGTATGCATGTATGTGCATTTTTGTGTATGTGTAATGGTATGTGTGAATGTGTGTATGTGTAGGGGTATTTATGTATGCGTAGCTGGATGTGTAGCAGCATGTGTAATGGTGTGCATGTGTGTATGTGTGGGGGCATGAGTGTAAGTCTGGTTGTTTGTGTGCATGTGTAGGAGGATGTGTGTATGTGTACTTGTAAGGGTATGTCTGCATGTTTGTATGTGTGTGTGTGTGTGTGTGTGTGTGTGTGTGTGTGTGTGTGTGTGTGCATATTTGTATGAGTATGTGCTTATGTGTGTATGTGTAGCGGGATGTGTATATGTGTGTATGTCCAGGGGTATGTGTATATGTGTAAGGGTATATATGTATGTGTGTATGTGTAGTGGTATGTGTGTATGTGTAGGGGTATTTGTATGGGTGTATATATAGGGGGTATGTTTTTCTGTGTTTAAGTTTAAGGGTATGTGCATATGTGTGTGTAAGTTTAGGGGTATGTTCGTGTTTGTGTTTGTGTAGGGGTATTTGAGTATTTGTGTACGTGTAGGAGTATGTATGTAGGTGTGTATGTGTATGGGTATGTGCGTATGTGTGTATGTGTAGGGGAATATGTGTATTCATGTATGTCCAGGGGTATGTGCATTATGTGTGTATCTGTAGGGAATGTGTGAATGTGTGCATGTGTAGGCATATGAATGTAAGTGTGTATGTGTGCATGTGTAAAGCTATGTATGCATGTGCTTATGAGTAGGGGTATGTGTGTATGTGTAGGGGAATATGTGTATGTGTGTATACCCAGTGGTATGTGTGTTATGTGTGCATCTGTAGGGTATGTGTGAATATGTGTATGTGTAGGGGTGTGCATGTATGTATGTATGTATCTGTGTATGTGTAGGGTTAAATGCGTTTGTGTGTATGTATAGGGGTAGATATGTATGTGTATATGTGTAGAGGCATATGTTTATGTCTGTATGTGTAGGGGTATGTTCGCATGTGTGTATGCATAGGGGTACATGCATATGTGTGTTTGTGTAGGGCATTCTGTGTATGTGTGTAGGTGTAGGGGTGTGTGCATATGTGTATATGTTTGTATGTTTAGGGGTGTGTGCATGTGTGTATGTTTAGGGGTATCTGTGTATGTGTGTATGAGTAGGGGCCCATGTGTATATGCGTGCATGCATACATGTATGTGTGTATGTGTAGGGGCATGTGTGTATATGTAGTGGTATGTGCGTATGTGTGTATGGGTATATATGTTTGTGTGTATGTGTAGGGGTATGTGTCTATGTATATATGTGTCGCAGTATGACTGTAAAAGTAGGGGTATATGTCTATGTGTGTATGTATAGGGGTATTTGTGTATATGTAGAGGTATGTGTGTATGTGTGTGGGAATGTATTTGTAGGGGTATGTGTAGGGGTACATACGTATATGTGTATGTGTAGGGGTATGCATGTATGTGTGTATGTGAGTTTGTGTGTATGTGTAGAGGTATATGTGAATGTGTGTGTGTGTGTGTGTGTGTGTGTGTGTGTTTGGGTGCGTTTGTGTATGTGTGGATGTGTGTATATGTGCGTGTCTGTATGTGTAGGGGTTGTGCTTATGTGTAGGGGCTTGTTTTTATGTGTGTATGTGTAGGGGTATATCCGTGTGTCTGTATGTGTAGGGGTATGTGTGTATGGGTGTATGTGTAGGGCTATCTGTGTATGTGTGTAGGTGTAGGGGTGTGTGCATATGTGTATATGTTTGTATGTTTAAGGGTATGTGCACATGTGTATGTTTAGGGGTTTCTGTGTATGCGTGTATGAGTAGGGGCACATGTGTGCATGTGTGTATGCATAGGTGTATATGTGTATGTGTAGGGTCATGTGTGTATGTGTAGGGGTATGTGTGAATGTGTATGTGTAGTGGTGTGTGTGCATGTTTGTATGTGCATGTGTAGGGGTATGCATGTATGTGCAGGGATATGTGTGTAGGGGCATGTGTGTATGCGTAAGGGAATGTCTGTATGTTTCTATGTGTATGGGTGTGTGTGTGTGTGTGTGTGTGTGTGTGTGTGTGTGTGTCTGAGTGTCTGTGTGTGTGCGTGTGTGCATGTGTGCGTGTGTGCGTGTGTGTGTGTGTGTGTGTGTGTGTGTGTGTGTGTGTGCCTGTGTGTGTCTGTGTAGGGATATGTGCTTAGGTGTGTATGTGTATGGCTGTGTGTGTATGTGTAGGGGGCATATTTATATCTATGTATGTGTAGGGGTATATGCATATGTGTATATGTGTAAGGATACGTGTGTATGTGTAGGGGTATGTGTAGGGGCATGTATGTATGTGTAGGGGTATGCATGTATGTGTGTATGTGCATTTGTGTGTATTTTTATGGGTATGTGTGAATGTGTATATGTGTAGGGGTATGTGTGAATGTGTGTATGTATAGGGATATTTGTGTATGTGTTTATGTGTAGGGGTATGTGTGTCTGTGTGTATGCAAAGGGATATGTGTGTATGTGTAGGGCTATGGGTGTATGTGTGTGTGCGTAGGGGAATGTGTGGGGGTATGTATGTATGTGTGCATGTGTAAGAGTATGTTTGTATGTTTGTATGTGTAAGTGTATGTGTGTGCACGTGTGTGTGTGTGTGTGTGTGTATGTGTGTGTGTGTGTGTGTGCATGTGTGTGTGTGTGTGTGTTTTTTTTATCTGTGTGTGTATGTGTTTGTGTGTATTTGTATGAGTATGTGCTTATGTGTGTAGGTGTAGGGGGATGTGTGTATGTGTGTATGTCCAGGGGTATGTGTGCATGTGTAAAGGCTTGTGTGTATGAGTGTATGTGTAGGGGTACATGTGTATGTGTGTATGTGTAAGGGTACATGCGTATGTGTGTATCTGTAGGATAAGTGCATATGTGTGTATGTGTATGGGTATGTGTTTATGTATGTATGTGTGTATGTGTAGGGGTATGTGTGTGTATGTGTGCATATGTGGTGGTATGTGTGTATGTGTAGGTTTATGTGTTTCTATGTGTGCATGTGGAGGGGTATGTATGTATGTATGTATGTGTGTGGATGTGAATGTGTAGGGGTATGTGTGTATGTGCATTTATGTGTGCCTGTGTAGGGGTATGTGTGCCTGTGCATTTTTGCGTATCTCTAGGGGTATATGTGCATGTGCATCTGTGTGAATGTTTAGGGTTAAGTGTGTATATGTGTTTGTGTAGAGGCATGTTGGTATGTGTATATGTTTAGGGGTATATTTGTATGTGTGTGTATGGGTATGTGCTTATGTGTAGGGTTATGTGTTTGTTCTTTTATGTGTAGGTGTATGTGCTTATGTGTTTATGTGTAAGGTATGTGTGTATGTGTTTATGTGTGGGCATGTGTGTATGAGTGTATGTGTAGGGGTACATGTGTATGTGTAGGGGTACTTGCGTATGTGTGTATCTGTAGGGGTAAGTGCGTATGTTTGTATGTGTATGGGTATGTGTTTATGTATGTATGTGTGTATGTGTAGGGGTATGTGTGCGTATGTGTGCATGTGTGGGGTATGTGTGTATGTGTAGGTTTATGCGTTTCTATGTGCGCATGTGGAGGGGTATGTATGTATGTATGTATGTGTGTGGATGTGTAGGTGTAGGGGTATGTGTGTATGCGCATTTGTTTGCCTGTGTAGGGGTATGTGTGTCTGTGCATTTGTGTGTATCTTTAGGGGTATATGCGTATGTGCATCTGTGTGAATGTTTAGGGTTATGTGTGTATGTGTGTTTGTGTAGGAGCATGTTGGTATGTGTGTATGTTTAGGGGTATATGTGTATATGTGTCTGTGTATGTGTAGGGGTATGTGCTTATTTGTAGGGGTATGTGTGTATTTATTTATATGTAGGGGTATGTGCTTCTGTGTTTATGTGTAGGGTATGTGTGTATGTGTTTATGTGTGGGGATATGTGTATGTGCAGGGGTATGTGTGTATGTGTGCATGTGGAGGGGTATGTATGTATGTGTGTGGGTGTGCATGTATAGGGGTATGTGTGGATGTGCATTTGTGTGCATGAATAGCGGTATGTGTGTATGTGCATTTGTGTATATCTCTGTGGGTATAAGTGTATGTGCATGTGTGTGAATGTTTAAAGTTTTGTGTGTTTGTGTGTATGTGTAGGGGTATATGTGTATGTGTGTTTTTGCAGGGGTATGTGCTTATGTGTGCACGTGTAGGGGTATTTGTGTATGTGTGTATGTGTAGGGGTATGTGTGTACATGTAGGGATATGTGTGTATGTATTTATGTGTAGGGGTATGTGCTTATATGTTTATGTGTAGCATTCTATAGCTATGTCAAGAATCTCAACAGCAACACCCAGATCTGCTCTGAGTTGCAACACAACGGCATGAAAATTATAGAACCAACTGATATTGCCAACATCCTGGCAGATAGGTTCAGTGCTATCTTTACCCCCCTCTCACACCCTAAAGGGAGTGTGTATGTGTATATGTTTGTATATATGTGCATGTGTAGGGGCATGTGTGTATGTGTGTAAGTGCAGTGGTGTATGTGTATGTGTGTATGGGTATATATGTTTGTATGTATGTGTAGGGGTATGTGTCTATGTGTATATGTGTGGCGGTATGTGTGTACATGTAGGGGTATATGTCTATGTGTGTATGTGTAGGGGTATTTGTGTATATGTAGAGGTATGTGTGTATGTGTGTGGGAGTGTATTTGTAGGGGTAAGTGTGTATGTGTAGGGTACATGCGAATATGTGTAAATGTAGGGGTACTTATGTTTGTGTGTATGTGTAGGGGTATGTGCATGTATGTGTAGGAGTATGTGTAGGGGTATGCATGTATGTGTGTATGTGCATTTGTGTGTATGTGTAGAGGTATATGTGAATATGTGTGTGTGTGTGTGTGTCTCTGTATGTGTAGGGTTTTTGCTTATGTGTAGGGGCTTGTTTGTATGTGTGTATGTGTAGGGGTATATCTGTGTGTTTGTATGTGTAGGGGTATGTGTGTATGTGTAGGGGCATGTGTGCATGTGTAGGGTATGTGTGAATGTGTATGTGAAGTGGTATGTGTGCATGTTTGTATGTGCATGTGTAGGGGTATGTGTGTGTGTGTAGGGATGTGTGTAGGGGCATGCATGTATGTTTAGGTGCATGTGTGTGCATGTGTAGGGGTATGTGTGTATGTGTAAGGGTATGTCTGTATGTTTCTATGTGTGTGTGTGTGTGTGTGTGTGTGTGTGTGTGTGTGTGTGTGTGTGTGTGTGTGTGTGTGTGTGTAGGGGTATGTACTTATGTGTGTATGTGTAGGGGGCATATTTATATGTGTGTATGTGTAGGGGTATATGCATGTGTGTGTTTGTGTAGGGATACGTGTGTATGTGAAGAGATATGTGTGTATGTGTAGGGGCATGTATGTATGTGTAGGGGCATGCAGGTATGTGTGTATGTGCATTTGTGTGTATGTGTAGGGGTATGTGTGAATGTGTGTATGTGTAGGGGTATGTGTGAATGTGTGTATGTGTTGGGGTATTTGTGTATGTGTTTATGTGTAGGGGTATGTGTGTATGCATAGGGATGTGTGTGTATGTGTAGGAGTATGTGTGTATATGTAAGGGTATGTGTGTGTGTGTGTGTGTGTGTGTGTGTGTGTGTGTGTGTGTGTGTGTGTGTGTGTGTAAGGGAATGTGTGTATGTGTGTATGTGTGGAGGTATGTGTGTATGTGTGCATGTGTAGGAGTATATTTGTATGCTTGTATGTGTACGTGTATGTGTGTGCGCGTGTGTGTGTTTGCATGTGTGCATGTGTGCGTGTGTGCGTGTGTGTATGTGTTTGTGTGTATTTGTATGAGTATTTGTTTATGTGTGTAGGTGTAGGGGGGGTGTCTGTATGTGTGTATGTCCAGGGGTATGTGTAGCATTTTGTGTGTATGTGTGGCATTTTGTGTGTATGTGTGGAAGAGGTAGGGGTGTGTTTGTATGTGTGTATGTGTGCATGTGTGTATGTGTAGTGGTATGTGTGTTTGTGTGTATCTGTAGGAGTATCTATGTATCTGTGTATGTGTAGGGGTACATGCGTATGTGTGTATCTGTAGGGGTAAGTGCATATGTGTGTATGTGTATGTGTTTATGTATGTATGTGTGTATGTGTGCATGTGTGGGGGTATGTGTGTGTGTGTAGGTTTATGTGTTTCTATGTGTGCATGTGGATGGGTATGTATGCATGTATGTGTGTGGATGTGTATGTGTAAGGGTATATGCATATGTGCATCTGTGTGAATATTTAGGGCTATGTGTGCATGTGTGTTTGTGTAGGGGCATTTTGGTATGTGTGTATGTTTAGGGGTATTTGTGTATGTGTGTATGTGTAGGGGTATGTGCTTATGTGTAGGGGTATGTGTGTATTTATGTATGTGTAGGGGCATGTGCTTATGTGTTTATGTGTAGGGTATGTGTGTGTATGTGTTTTTGTGAGGGGATATGTGCATATGTGTATGTGCAGGGGTATGTGTGTATGTGTGCATGTGGAGGGGTATGTATGTATGTGTGTGGGTGTGTATGTACGGGGGTATGTGTGGATGTGCATTTGTGTGCATGTTTAGGGGTATGTGTGTATGTGCATTTGTGTATATCTCTAGGGGTATAAGTGTATGTGCATGTGTGTGAATGTTTAAAGTTTTGTGTGCTTGTGTGTATGTGTAGGGGTGTATGTGTATGTGTGTTTTTGCAGGGGTATGTGCTTATGTGTGCATGTGTAGGGGTATTTGTGTATGTGCGTATGTGTAGGGGTATGTGTGTACATGTTGGGGTATGTGTGTATGTTTTTATGTGTAGGGGTATGTGCTTATATGTTTATGTGTAGCATTCAGCTATGTCAAGAATCTCAATGGCAACACCCAGATCTGCTCTGAGTTGCAAGACAACAACATGAAAATTATAGAAGCAACTGATATTGCTAACATCCTGGCAGCTAGGTTCAGTGCTATCTTTACCCCCTTCTCACCCCCTAAAAGGCCCATATCTTTACAGGAAGAATGCAGAGTCCCTGTAATCATAACTATGCAGGTAAAAGCTGCACTCTCTAAAGCCAAACACAGCATCCATGGGACCGGACTACATCCCAGGCTGCATTTTGCACAAACGTCAGAATGAACTGGCTCCTCACCTAAGCACCATGTTCAATCATAGTTTCACATCAGGCTTTGTGCCCACTGAATGGTGCACAGTAACAGTTATCACACTCCACAAAGGGGGAGCCAGCACTGATCCCGGGAACTATCGTCCTATTAGCCTAATGAGCCTGGTCTGCAAGGCCATGGAACTTATCATCATGGGACTCATAAACAAAGAGATTGGTAACCTCCAAACTCTGGACCCTACTCAGTTTGATTTTGTGAAAGGCAGATCATGCCTCCTGAACCTGATCAACATCTTTGAGGCAGTCACCAAAGCCGTAGATGAGTGTAAGGTTGTTCACACAACCTATCTTGACCTCTCCAAGGCTTTCAACATCTTCTCCCATTCTGGAATTATAGCTTAACTCACTAAACTAGGTATAAATCCCTACATTACAAGATGGTTTGCCAACTGGCTCACTGACAGAACCCACACTGTAAACGTTGCAGACTCCAAGTGTGACTTCAAACCAGTGACAAGTGGAGTACCACAAGGTTCAGTCATGGGACCTCTCCTGTTTGGTATCTACTTCTCTGAAGTTCAGGCTAACACAGAAGGCCTCTGGCTAATGAAGTTCACAGATGACTGCAAACTAGGAGCCATAGTCAAGTCCACAAATTATGTGGACATCCTACAGAAGGGCCTCACTGAGACAGATGCATGGTGTCAGAGTTATGGCCTCAAGCTCAATGCCAAAAAGTGCATTGTCGTCCCCTTTGGTAAAAACTCTGTACCCATGAACTACCATATAGGTACTAGTCTACTTAACACCAAATGTGTGATAAGAGACCTTTGGACTCAGGCAGACAGCAGTCTCTCCTTTGATAATCACATCACCACAGTAGTCAGGAAGTCCTTCTACATGGCACACCTCATCACAAAAGGGATCTCATCCAGGAAAAAAGAGGTAATTGTTCCCCTCTACTCGACACTCATTACACCTATTATAGAGTACAATGCCCCTTTTGGAATGTACCTCACAAGACATCTGCAGCAACTGGAAAGGCCACAGAAGTACCTCACAAAGAGGATTACTACCCTCAAACAGATGCCCTAGACTGACTATCTCAAAAAACTCCAGCTTTACTCCATAGCATATTGCCTACTCCAAGGTGATCTCTGCCTAACATATAAAGCTATGTCAAACCCAGAGCTGTTGGACATGCTACACCTAAAGAAATCCCAATCCCTCTGAGCTTCATGCTCTAGGGACCTAAACCTTGTCACCACAATAAACAGGACATACTGGAGGGATATATTCCTGTTCCAGAGACTTTCCATACTCTGGAACAAGCTACCCATCTATGTCAAGCAAAGTTCCTCATTAGCACTCTTCAAGAAAAATCTTTATGAGTGGATGGGAAATAGGAAATACACCCTGGGTATCACTTCTGTGGCTCTGCACAGTGGCACAGGAAAATAACTTTCTTGGGTGGTGTAAGCCAGGAAACCTTGTAGGCTAGGCTTACTTAGGCCCTTGGGCCAATAGCCTAGTACCTACTTATGAACCTATGTGTGTATGTGTTAATGTGTGGGGTTGTGTGCGTAAGTGTGTATGTGCAGGGATATGTGTGTATATATGTATATGCATATGTGGAGGGGTATGTGCATACGTATAGGGGTCTGTATGTATGCGTGTATTTGTGTTTGTATGTGTCAAGGTATGTGTGTATGTGTGTGTGGAGGGGTATATGCGTATGTGTAGGGGTCTCTATGTATGTGTGTATTTGTGTTTGTGTGCATGTGTAGAGGTATGTGTGTATGTTTAGTGGTATGTGTGTATATTTGTGTGTGCATGTGTAGGGGTATGTGTGTATGTGTACATGTGTAGGGACATGTGTGTATGTGTAGGGGTATGTGTGTATGTGTACATGTGTAGGGACATGTGTGTATGTGTAAGGGTATGTTTGTATGTGTAACTGTATGTGCGTGTGTGTGTGTGTGTGTGTGTGTGTGTGTGTGTGTGTGTGTGTGTGTGTGTGTGTGTGCGTACGTGTGTGTGTGTGTGTGTGTGTGTGTGTGTGTGTGTGTGTATTTGTATGAGAATGTGTGTATGGTAGAGGGTTGTGTGTATGTGTGTATGTGTGTATGTCCAGGTGTATGTGTGTATGTGTAAGGGTATCTATGTATATTTGTATGTGTAGCAGTATGTGTGTATGTATTGCATAAGTAGGGCTGTGTGTGTATGTGTGCATGTGTAGGGGTATGTGTCCATGTCTAGGGGTATGTGTGTATGGGTGTATGTATAGGGGTATGTGTTTATGTGTTTAAGTTTATGAGTATGTGTGTATGTTTAGGGGCATGTTCATGTGTGTGTTTTTGTATGTTTAGGGGTATTTGACTATGTGTGTGTATGAGTAAGAATATGTGTGTAGATGTGTATGTGTAGGGGAAGATGTGTATGTGTGTATGCCCAGGGGTATGTGTGTTATGTGTGTATCTGCAGGGTATGTGTGAATGTGTGTATGTATAGGGGTATGTATGTATGTATGTATGCATGTATGTATGAATGTATCTGTGTATGTGTAGGGTTAGATGCATTTGTGTGTATGTATAGAGGTACATATGTATATGTATATGTGTAGAGGCATAAATTTGTGTCTGTATGTGTAGGGGTATGTGCACATGTTTGTATGTGTAGGGGTACATGTGTATGGGTGTATGTGTTGGGCTATCTGTGTATGTGTTTAGGTGTAGGGGTGTGTGCATATGTGTATATGTTTGTATGTTTAGGCATATGTGCACATGTGTATGTTTAGGGGTATCTGTGTATGTGTGTATGGGTAGGGGCACATGTGTGTATGTATGTATGTATGCTTAGGTGTATGTGTGTATGTGTAGGGGCATGTGTGTATGTGGGTATATGTAGCAGTACGTGCGTATGTGTGTATGGGTATATATGTTTGTGTGTATGTGTATGTGTAGGGGTACGTGAGTATCTATGTATCTGTAGGGGTAAGTGCATTTGTTTGCATGTGTATGGGTATGTGTTTATGTATGTATGAGTGCATGTGTAGGTGTATGTGTGTGTATGTGTGCATGTGTGGGGTATGTGTAGGTTTACTTGTTTCTATGTGTGCATGTTGAGGGGTATGTATGTATGTGTGTGTGTGTATCTGTAGGGGTATGTGTGTATGAGCATTTGTGTGCCTGTGTAGGGGTATGTGTGTCTGTGCATTTGTGTGTATCTCTAGAGGTATATGCATATGTGCATCTGTGTGAATGTTTAGGGTTATGCGTGTATGTGTGTTTGTGTAGGGGCATGTTGGTATGTGTGTATGTTTAGGGGTATATGTGTATGTGTGTATGTGTGGGGATATGTGCAGGGGTATGTGTGTATGTGGAGGGGTATGTGCGTATGTGTAGGGGTATGTATGTATGTGTGTATTTCTGTTTGTGTGTATGTGTAGGGGTATGCTTGTATGTGTAGCAGTATCTGTGTATGTGTAGGGGTACTTGTTTCTGTGTGTATGATTAGGGTTATGTGTGCATGTGTATATATGTAGGGATATGTTCGTATGTGTGTATGTGTCTATGTGTAGGGGCATGTGTGTATGTGTAGGGGTATTTTCTTATGTGTTTAAGTGTAAGGGTATGTATAGAATTGTGGTAGCGTAACAGCATGTGTGTATGTGTAGAGATATGTGTGTATGTGCATTTGTGGTTATGTTTTAGGGTATGTGTGTATGTGTGTATGTGTAGGGGTATGTGTAGGGGTACAAGCGTATGTGTGTATGTGTAGGGATATCTGTGTATATGTGTTTGTGTAGGAGTTTGTGTGAATGTGTATATGTGTAGGGGTATGTGTGTATGTGTAGGGGTATGTGTGTATGTGTAGGGGTATGTGTGTATAGCTGCATGGGTAGGGATATGTATGTATGTCTGTATGTGTACAGGTATGTGTGTGTAGGGGTATGTGCATATGTGTGTATATGTAGGAGTATGTGTGTATTTGTGTATGTGTAGCGACATGTGTATTTATGTGTGTATGTGTTGCAGTACATGTGTATCTGTGGAGGTATGTCCTTATCTGTGTATACGTAGGAGTATGTGCATATGTATGTATGTGTAGGGGTACGTGTGTATGTGTGTATGTATAGGAGTATTTGTTGGGGTATGTGCTTATGCTTTTATGTATATGAGTATGTGTGTATGTGTAGGGGTGTGTGTTTATGTGCAGGGGTATATGTGTATATATGTGTTTGATTTAATACTGAATGCCTCTGTCCATATGTAACATGTGTATCACCCGATAATAGAATTAGCAATCACAGATCCAGTGGTCTGGAGATGCCTTGCAGAGAGTCATGGAGGAGCTGTGCTTCATGATGTGTGTATGCATTTTGAGGTGATGATATCCTTAGTGTTCCGCAGAATGGATGTTGGGTTCATGTTGTTATTTAAAACATTCTCCTGAGAGGGAATCAGATGAAAAGTGATTCAAAAGATCATATGATGACCATAGTATACCACCAGTCAGATACACTCCAGTTGACTGTGGTCAAGTTTGAGCACCACACCTGTGTAGGTATAGAAGTTGTATTCCATACAATGTAAGACTTGCGCCACCACAAATGTCTGATTTTTTAAAGTGTCAGAGTGCACTTTATATAGAATGACATCATCAATATATGCAGAGCAGATATTGGCAGGGTGTCTGACATAGCTCGAGACTCACATCCTGGTGTAACATTGTCTATATACTGATAGTTGAATGAACACACCCACACCAGTTGACTGCTGTGAGATTGGAATCCCTACCTATCTAATTACACAAGCTAGAGAACACAATTTGTAATGTTCATGCCACTGCAGAAGTCTGATTTGAACAGTGTCAGAGTGCACTTTATATAGGATGACATCATCAATATATGCAGAGCAGATATTGGCAGGGTGTCTGACATAGCTCGAGACTCACATCCTGGTGTAACATTGTCTATATACTGATAGTTGAATGAACACACCCACACCAGTTGACTGCTGTGAGATTGGAATCCCTACCTATCTAATTACACAAGCTAGAGAACACAATTTGTAATGTTCATGCCACTGCAGAAGTCTGATTTGAATAGTGTCAGAGTGCACTTTGCAGAGGATGACATCATCAGTGTATGCAGAGAAGAGGATGTTATGAAGACTGTATGAAATTGCTGTGGAGTCATGTAGAAATGTAAAAGTATCTTTTGAATGCTGCTTGAGTGAGGGCAGCAGGACCTGGACGCATGCTCTTCTGACTACACACAAGTTAACTGCTGTACGATTAGAATCTCACTCTAATTACACAAGCCAGAGAACACAGTACTTAAACATACACCACCACAGAAGTCTGACTGTAATGTTGTCTGAGTGCACTTTATAGGGGGTGACATCATCACAGTGTCACAGGTAACATACTGTTATGAGACTTCTTTGCTAAGGGAGGATTTGTGATATGATTGTGCGAGTGCAATTTGCAAAAGTACATATAAATACATTCTGGCAACCTAGGTGAAATAAGCTGTGATGAACTGCAGAAGTGAGATAGACATGTACCTGTTTCTCAGGATGTTGTGTAGATCACACACACACACACACACACACACACACACACACACACACACACACACACACACACACACACACACACGCACACACGCACACACACACACTTGTGAAACAGCAGTAGTGCATTGATGGAGCTATGTGTCTTCATATTCAAATGAAGATATGCCCACATTAATGTAAGTTGCTGACAATATCAGTAGGAAATGATCATGGATGACCAATGACCAGTGCCACTAGTATAAACCCATACCAAATGTAATAAAGTAATTACACTCTGTAATTCTGGATTATGTTTGAGAATGGCCTAAATCTTAATATATCATTTGCAAATGCATTGCTGCAGGGCAGATATGAATATCAGAAAGTATGTGTTCAGTGAAGCACACGTCACTGCCCTTCTTTTGTGTTTATGAATGTATTACCATGTATTTGAGGATACAGCCCGGTAACTAGTGTTAGACATCCTAAACATCTCTTCACAAAACGCATCACTGAGAAACTGATTTGTACAGATGATGGCAAAATATTAGCAAATGCATGGTTCGACTTTCAGGAATCCAGCTTGGACTTGTGAAGTAGCAGTGTCCACTGGTGCTCATTGCCAAACTGTGTGCAAATAGGGGCATACAGTAACTGACTGGATTGGGGTTTATTGTTAATGTTTCATGTGTCAGGCTTGCTAGATATGTTATCTGAGAAATTGCTGACAGCTAGTAAGATGTGTATGCCATAGTCTATCTTTCAAATGTTGGTGCCAAAGTTTTATTCCTTAAATAATTATTGGCATTGCCTTCCCTGTTTGTGCGACATTAAGCATTGAGCAAAAGCGGGACTCTGCTTAACTTTAATTTGGTTCACTTTCATTTGCACAAACAGGCTCAGTTGTGATGTGTAGCTATCAGCACTCTGGACAGTACTGAGTATGGAGAATACATCTGCTGACTACCTTTCCCTGTGGCATGGGGTGTAAGAGCAGTGAGCTCCTGATCAGAGCGCAAGTGATCCAGGATTCAAGCCCAGCTGATTCTCTTTTTTTAAAAATTGGTGTCAGGATGTACCTAAGTACCCAAGTCAATACCTAAGTAAATGTGATCAGGAGTGCAAATGTGACTATCATTGAGTACTTTAAAGTATAGTTCTTCCCCAGATTGTATCAGTAATGCCTACCTGCAAATCAAAATTAGTTGTGTGTACAGCTTACTACAAATGACAAGGGGAGGTACAACTTTCAAAATCATGAGTATGACTTAGAAGATATGTTAACTATTTGTGTAGGGGTGGATATCCTGCAAAGTGTGTGCAGTATGCATCTTCAGAGTAAGGACAGTTTCCACGTCATATTAGCAACATTTCATCCATCATCACATGAACATGACACAAAGCGAATCATACAGCATATTTTTGAAACCTTGCACACTGCAAGTGCAATGATTCCTTATAGAATCAAGGTAACATACTTGTATTATCCATCAGCAGGTCACACTGCAGGTGCAGTGATTCTGTATAGAATCAAGGTAACATGCTTGTATTATCCATCAGCAGAGTCATGTCCATCTGCAGAAGTCATGTGTGACCTGCATATCCATCAGCCTGGTAGATACACACCCATAAAAGGGCTAGGAGTGAAGAGGTGCATACAAGGAGAGGTGGACATGCACATAATGTTTGGTGTAACATTCACTGACATGGTTTTGGTCTGTTCTTATTATTAAGCTCCCAGGGTCTGCAGCTTGAAGTGGCTGATTTAGGGGTAAAGAAGCATTAGTAGAGGGACATCAGGCTTATGAGAAGCTGAACAAGGTTGGATAAATATGTAATAGCTGTGGGGATGGATGTTATTGAAAACAATTTGTTTTGGCCAGTATCTGATATATCTCCAGGAGAACTCTTAACTGTGGCACATGTTAAGATGTGGGTGATTAACCATATCATATACATATAGCATCACACTAAGAAATAATGTCAGATACATCTGGAATTGAACCCTTGATGCTATGGGCAACAAAATATTCAGTCAAGTGTTTTTTGTCAAGACTCCACATAGGAAGTTACACCTTGTTACATTCAGAAGTGTACAGAACTGTCAAAGAAACTGTTTGAAAGTGGTGCCTTTATTCTGCTTTAACTCTGTGTTCCTGTAGCACAGCATGTTTAAGCATCATTGTGTGGAGATAACTGGACTAATGCAGCCGATGGCAAAAACTCACCAGGTTTTGCCATAGGACGTATAGAGCCATACACCCCCACTTGGTATAGATGTGTGATGCCAAACTCAGTGGAAATGCAGAGGACAAAAAGTGAAGGCTTTTTATGGACCATTTCTGGCCATATGTGTGGTGTGTGATTCTATTTTTTGACCAGATTAAAGGTGTGAAAATTGGGTAGATAAGAAAGTGGTGAAATAGGGGGAGGGGGGCAACAAGAGGGCAGAACAAAGGGGAGGCAATAAAGCAATTTGCAGGAGGGAATTAGAAAAAGAGCCATCAATATTGACTTCAACACAGTAATGTGCACATGCAGAGAAAATCTGATGAATGTGGACTGTCACCCAACACTGATGTTAGACAACAATGCCATGGTATTGTATAGCAAATTGGACCAAATCAAGTGTGTCAAGAAAACACATATGTAAAGTAGAGAGCTATGCATGGGACATTTTTTTGTGGGACTGCTGCTGATTTTTTTCTTTTAGATTTCAAAAAGAGAAAAATTCTGGGGAAGAGACATAGGAATGTGAAGGTCAGGTAGGTAGGGTAGGTAAGAAAGCAGATGTAGACAAACTGGACAAACAAGACAGACACAGGGATGGCGATGGACACAAAAGGTTGAGGGACACCAAGACTGGGAATATGTAGGGACATTGGATACACATGCTCATCAAGAGTGGGGAAAGTGAGATTCTAGTTCTCACCCTCAGAACTATCATCACTGTCACTTTTCTCAATTCCCTGTTAAACTGCTTGATCTGGGAGTTTCTTTTCTATTTTAATGAGCAATCTCTCTAGGCAGCTGTTGCAGGCACCAAGACCAGTCTATTTTAGATCATTCACCATCCCTGACAGCTCCTGGCAGATGGAGAGGATATAATAACCACCTCCAACAATACTCCCAAAGGGTACCACTGCACCAGCCTGCAGCCAGGACAATGCTACCTGAAGTGGATGGGCCAGGTAGTGCAGGGGCTGTGGAGGCAGTACTGCCAGGTTGTGTCCTAGAGGTGCTGGATGTTAATGCATTAGCTAGTGGAGGGCTGGCAGGCTGAGTTGCAGTGGCTGGCCTACCTCCCTGTGCTGAAAAGTTTTTGGTTTGTTGGTGGAAAGGTATGACATCAGTATAGTGTGATTCCAGGTAAAACTCAAAAAAAAAAGAGAGCGAGAGAGAGAGGTTGGGGGCAGGGTGAGACAAAAAAGAAAACTGAATATTAGAACCATGAAATGCCTCATTCATGCTTTACTACAATAAATATGATTTTCTTATTATAGTAGCTATGGCATTTTCACAATCAAAAATGATTGTGAATTGGTACAAGTAATCTTTGGGATATGCATAAATTCCTTATATGCTTTTAAATATAATACAGATTAACTTAACAACATGGAATTAAAACTAATATTGTTGCATTTCAAATGTAAAATTAATACTTGTTGAATGTGAATCTATATAGGTTACTTGTAGGAATTGAACCCATATAACCTAAATACACTATTACACTTGTTTAATGTAATTGCCAAGAGCTACAGAGGACAGTATGCATACATACAGTTAAGATATGCATAATGAACTTGATACTGATCTATGGAATCACAATATATTTATTACAATCAGGGTCAGTTGTGCTGCAGACATACCCCTTACCTCTCTGAGTTGCTCCAACCTCTCAGTATGTGCCTCCCTGTTTACCAAGATTTCCTCTGCAGCTCTAAAATAGAAAATGAAAGAAGAGACATGGAAGAGTTATGCATACCAGTCTTAGCTAGCTACAGCATTCCATATCATTTAAAATTGATTGACTCTGGTCGAGTTGTGCCTGCTTGGACCTGTTAAGATCACTGTATAGTGCTTACACCCCAGTGCACAATATGCCAGTCACACTACAGACAGCCTTGGCTAGGCTGTTCCAAGCTTCAGCCATGTACTGGGACCTGGTATAGTCCCCCTGCAGCAGCTTATGGCTGTAGAACTTCACGAGGAGTGCAACAAATATTTTTGACTCCTCCATACCCCACTGCTAAATTAGGCACCATCCATCTCATCTTTGCCTTGTCTGCAAAGGTCCTCCAACAACAGTTGCAATGTTTTCACTACAATTTGTGATATTGCTTTTTACAGCCAGTGCACAAACATGCACAACTATGCCAATCATATTTTCATGAAGGTAAGCAAAGAGAAACATTGCCAAGCAAAGAGGAAGGAAGGTTATGAAACATCAAGGATAATGTGACATTTAGCATTAATTTATGACATGTGTGCTGCTATACCTGGTCACACTTTGTCCACTGATCAATGCTGAAATGCTAAATGACTTGGCTTTTAAGCCATGACTTTTGAGGGATCATAAATGTCATTTGTACAGTGTGGGATTCAAACCTATGTAAAAGGGAATACATATATTTCCACACAGGTGATTATCCTTCATTGCCACAAAAGACATGTTTGGCAAATGTGGCCATTACAGATATATAGCTTAAATAATGACTGCTGCTATACTTCAATTAGGTCTGTATGTGTGTGACATTAGAAGGTTCTGGCACATGCATTCTTATCTGTGATGCAGGACTAATGCCTGACAATATACTGGAAATGGATAAACTTGCATGACTTTAGTGATAGAGTTTGGAGCAATGATACATACCTCATGATACGTTTTGGTGTACAGTTATACTTGGGTTATGGGGGGTGAAAATGATTGCCAGTAAACTATTGTATCCATCAGAGATAAGCAACTGCGTTTTTTATTACATAACCATCACTGCCATACTAAACCAGTTACACACATAATACAAATGATACCTACAAAAGTATGTCATTGCAAGAAGTAATGATACCTTTCTGTCAATCAACATGATATGCATAGTTATTGCAATGTAGTATTACCTTTATAATCAATGTTTTGTGAAATATTACAATAGCACACCCTTACTTAAAAAAGTGGAGTGTGGTGGATTTGAACCCTGGCTTGCCTGTGTTCTAGGCATGACTTTACTGCACTTATACTTGGTGCCACAGAAAAAGCTACACAACACCTGTATGATCCATACTCAGTGCTGTCCAGAGTGCTGATAGCCACGTATCACCACTGAGCCTGTTTGAGTGGAGGAAGGTGAACCAAATTAAAGTTTTAACTTTTTTACTTAAGTAGTGGACCCTGTTTGTGCACTAGCAAATGTGCCCACATAAAAGAAATAAAAACATATATTACTTGTGTAAATACTCATTATGACTCTTCATCAGTAAAAATAACTACTGTGGGTCTCCAACCCCACGTTATGCATTTCTGTCTTTTTTAGTTCAGTAGTTTTAGACCTTGTGCCACAGACAAGTAACTAACAGCATTTCTGCAGTCATTACTATCCATGTTGCTGACCACCACACAATGCTTTTAAGTGTGTTTGAAATTTGTAAAGTGAGTGAAATTAAATTTTCAGTTTTTAAGCAGCTAACCATGTTTGAGTTATGCCACGTACTGTATACATGGAAGAAAAGGATAAGAAAAAGGGAAACAAAGGTTAAACAATTATACAGATCTGGACTTGAACCCTCAGCCTGCTGCACTTACACAACACAGTTGGAATGGGTTATCGTTCTTTGCAACAGACACAACTTTGCAGCAGTCATCAAATAATGTGCACACAAGCAATTAATATTTAATACCCAGTATTAAACAGTTCATACAGCTGGACATTCTCAGTTGATTGTAACTGAGCGCATAACATATTTAGTGGAATGAGTGATCACAAATTATTTATGAATATGTTTGCAAAGCTGCAGCTCTACCTTCTCTTTGTATTATGGAAATCATTCCTTTACCTCTGCTTTACTATTGGATATGCAACCTTTAGTGCATATTCCCTCATTTTCTTTCAAGGTGTGATACAAATATATGGCAGTCAACAACAGTTTTCAGCAAAGGTAGGAAACTGTGCTCTTATGCCAAGGAAATGTACACGAGGGGTGTTTGTTTTTTTCTAAAATTTCACTGCAGTCAGCTCCGCAATTTGTAAGTGTATCCTTACTGACACACTCACTTTAGTGAAGGGTGTGTGTGCATTATTTTGTTTTACTTCAGTCACAGTGATCATTCACAGTTATTAGCCATTAGCACCTAACAATGATGTAGAGGCTACACTATGTTACAATCTGGCAATTGTAATGAATTCATACCTCATTTGCATCTTCAGAGTGCTCATAGACCTGAATCTACACTAAAAGGTAACCATGTAGTAAGGGAACTGGAAGGGGGAGAGACTGTTGCCAATCATGCCTATTGCTCCCCTTCTGAGAGTGTAGGGATAAGTACACTTTTTGGACTGCTTTTTCTACAGTGAGTATTTCAGTTGAATGTGCAGGTTATTTGCTAAACTGCATAAGTATATAGTACAGTTGTCAATCATGTCATATACTGATAGTATTGCTGGACCACTTACACACACATTCTGCTTAGCTACATTTACAAGCACCAGTTAAGCAAGTATCTGCCATTCATTAATGTTTTTACACATTTATTTTTCTATTACAGTTTTAACACTTACATTAATAGTCCTGCAGTTACAATATTGTCATTCGAGTCTGACTCTGTCTGATGCTAGCAGTCCACAGCCATTACATGGGGAAATAAAGGTTGTGAGCATTGCCTGGCATCAGTTTTACTGTATTTATGTCCATAGGATGAAAGGTGTACCCTTTAGGTGGCCAGCATGTGTGGTATCCATTGCCTCTTGGCCAGGGTAAGGGCATATTGTGTATCACTATATCTACATACACCCACAGCACCTGGGGAGTCCCCCTATGACTCCTCACCTTTGTGTGGATGTGGTGACCTTGCCAGTGGTTGTGGAACATGGACGGCTACCCCTTGATGTTTCTGCTGCAGCTGTTTTTGCAGGATGATATTGTGCAAGATAACACAACACTGAGATAATTTCAGAACAAGTACTGGGTTCATACTGCAGAGAGTCCCCCAAACTATCTAGGCACTGAAACCATGACTTCAGCAGCCAAACTCATGCTCTATGATATTTATTGTTTGACAGTGTGCCTCATTATAGCATTCCTCCATGGTTGTGTGTGTGTGTGTGTGTGTATTTCTGATGGGTATCATCAGACATGGTTTGAGTGCATTCCCCTCCATCCCCCAGTAAATGGCTTGTGTCACATCACCCTGGTAAAGCTCTGGTCAAGCTGTGAGGTGTGCCAGATATGGGAGTCATGGTAACTGCTGGGGTTACCAGCACACACATTCAGGATGATTCCCCTAGCATTACACACAACCTGACAGTTAATGGAGTAGAACCCCCTTTTTTGTTGATATACACCCTTCTCTGGTCCCAAGGTAGTGATCTGATATCAGTGTGCATGCAATCTATGTCACCCAAGACTTCAAGGAAATGTGCTATGGGATAGAACTCCTGCATAGTTCTAGCTCTGTCCTTGGGGGTAGGGGAGAAATATATATAGTCATTGCCATGATGTAGCACAGCATTCAGGAATCAGTGTAGAATCCTGGATGCTGACAACTATGACACCACCAGCATGTCCCCTGTGGGTTATGGAAAGGGTCCTGTAGTGAATATTCTAAGTCTTGCACATGACATGGTCTCCACAGGTACTGGTTACCCTCAGTTTGACCTTGTTCTGAGGTCGGGATGCCAGACATTGCAGACTTCCTGGAGTGTGTCTGTATCCCCAATGTAGCTCTCTACTATTTCCACTTCATGCAGACCATGAAAAGTTAAATGGGGTCAAAATACTGTTCTCCACCTTGCCCAAGGTCTATCAGCAGTTGCAGCAGCATAGGGTTGAACCTGTTGCACTTAAACATGCAAAAGAGCAGCATCAGCCAGTAATGTGCAGTCACAGGCAGTTCAGCTGCTTATGCAGTAATTAGCACACCATGATGCTTACAGTGTTTGCATGACTTTACACATTGGATAGAGACACTTACTGAATACACATTGATGCACTATAGTGAGCCACAGACAGTTCAGCTGCTTATGCAGTAATTAGCATGCCACAATGCTTATGGTGTTTCCATGGCTCTACACATTGTGTAGAGACACCTACTGAAAACACACTTGTGCACTACAGTGAGCCACAGACAGTTTAGCTGCTTAAGCAGTAATTAACATGGCATGATGTTTATTGTGTTTGCATGGCTATACACATTGTGTAGAGACACTTACTGAATGCACACTGGTGCACTATAGTGAGCCACAGATAGTTCAGCTGCTTATGCAGTAATTGGCATGCCATGATATTTACTGTGTTTGCATGGCTCTACACATTGCATAGATATACTTACTGAATACACACCGGTGCGCCATAGTCAGCCTCAGGCAGTTCAGCTGCTTATGCAGTAATTAGCATGCTATGATATTTACTGTGTTTACATGGCTCTATACATTATGTACAGACACTTACTGAATACACGCTGGTGCACTGTAATGAGCCACAGACAGTTCAGCTGCTTATGCAGTAATAAGCATACCATGATGTTTACCATGTTTGCATGGCTCTACACATTGTTTAGAGACACTTACTAAATTCAAACTGGTGCAGAGCAGTGAGCCAGAAACAGTTCAGATGCTTATGCAGTAATTAGCATGCCACAGAGCTTACGGTGTTTGCACAGCTCTACACATTGTGTAGAGACACTTACGGAATACACACTGGTGCACTATAGTGAGCTACAGACAGTTCAGCTGCATATGCAGTAATTGGCATGCCACAACATGTATTGTGTTTGCAAGGCTCTACACATTGTGTAGAGACAGTTACTGATACATACTGGTGCACTATATTAAGCCACAGACAGTTCAGCTGCTTATGCAGTAATTAGCATGCCACAATGTTTATCGTGTATGCACGGCTTTACACATTGTGTAGAGACACTTACTGAATACACACTGGTGCACTATTGCGAGCTACAGACAGTTCAGTTGCTTATGCAGTAATTAGAATGCCACAATATTTATTGTGTTTGCACTTCTCTATACATTATGTAGAGACACTTACTGAATACACATTGGTACATTATAGTGAGCCACAGATAGTTAAGCTGCTTATGCAGTAATTAGCATGCCATGATATTTATACCATGTTTGCATGGCTTTACACATTGTGTAGAGACACTTAATGAATACACATTGGTGCACTATTGTGAGCCACAGCTAGTTCAGGTGCTTATGTAGTAATTAGCATGCCATGGTATTTACTGTGTTTGCATGGCTATAAAGGTTCATGACCCAAAGACTCCCCAGACTCTGGAATAGATTGCCCATACATGTCAAGCAGATTGCCTCTTTGGCCCTGTTCAAAAGGAACCTTGACGATTGGATGGGAGAAAGGAAATTCACCCCGGGGATCATGTCCGTCGCCCTGCTAGACAGGGGTCCAGGAAAGTAAATAGTGTGGGAAGAAATAGCCAGGGAATTGTTATGGCTAGGCCTGTATTGGCCCTAGGGCTGATAGTCTAATAACAACCTATGAACCTATGAACATTGTGTAGACACACTTACTGAATACACACCAGTGCATTATAGTAAGCCACAGACAGATCAGCTGCTTATGCAGTAATTAGCATGCCACAATGCTTACAGTGTTTCCACAGCTCTACACATTGTGTAGAGACCCTTACTGAATACAAACGTGTGCACTATAGTGAGCCACAGGCAATTCAGCTGCTTATGCAGTAATTAGCATGCCACAATGTTTATCATGTTTCCATGGCTCTACACATTGTGTAGAGACACTTACTGAATACACACTGGTGCACTATAGTGAGCCACAGACAGTTCAACTGCTTATGAAGTTATTAGTATGCCATGATGTTTACCATGTTTGCATGGCTCTACACCTTGTGTAGAGACACTTACTGAATACACACTGGTGCACTACAGTGGGCCACAAGCAGTTCAGCTGCTTATGCAGTAATTAGCATGCCACAATGTGTACTGTGTTTGCATGGCGCTACACATTTTGTAGCTACACTGACAGTTCAGCTGCTTATACAATGATTAGCATGCCATGATGTTTACGGTGTCTGCATAGCTCTACACATTGTGTAGAGACACTTACTGAATGTACGCCGGTGCATTATATTGAGCCATAGACAGGTCAGCTGCTTATGCAGTTATTAGCATGTCATGATGTTTACCGTGTTTGCATGGTTCTACACTTTATGTAGAGACACTTACTGAATACACACTGGTGCACTTTAGTGAGCCACAGACAGTTCACCTGCTTATGCAGGACTTTGCATGCCATAAGGTTTAAAGTGTTTCTATGGCTCTACACCTTGTGTAGAGAGACTTACTTAAACACTGGTGCACTATAGTGAGTCACAGAAAGTTCAGCTGCTCATGCAGCAACTAGCATGCCACGATGCTCACCATGTTTGCATGGCTCTACACATTGTGTAAAGACACTTATGAATACACACTGGTGCACTATAGTGAGCCACACACAGTTCAGCTGCTTATACTGTAATTAGCATGCCATGATATTTACCATGTTTGCATGGCTCTACACATTGTGTAGAGATACTTACTGAATTCAAACCGGTGCAGTATAGTGAGACACAGACAGTTCAGCTGCTTATGCAGTAATTAGCATGCCACAATGCTTACGGTGTTTGCACAGGCCTACACATTGTGTAGAGACACTTACGGAATATACACTTGTTCACTATAGTGATCCACAAACCGTTCAGCTGCTTTTGCAATAATTAGCATGCCACAGTACTTATGGTATTTACACAGCTCTACACATTGTGTAGAGAAACATACAGAATACAAGCCTGTGCATTATAGTGAGCCACAAAATGGTAAGCTGCTTCTGCAGTAATTAGCATGCCACAAAGCTTATTGTGTTTTCACGGCTCTACAAATTGTGTAGAGACATTTAATGAATGCACACTGGTGCACTATAGTGAGCCACAGACAGTGCAGTTTCTTATGCAGTAATTAGCATGGCATGATGTTTATCATGTTTGCATGGCTCTAAACATTGTGTAGAGACACTTACTGAATACACACTGCTGCATTATAGTGAGCCACAGACAGTTCAACTGCTTATGCAGTAATTAGCATGCCATGATGTTTACTGTGTTTGCATGGCTCTACACATTGTCTACAGACACTTACTGAATACACCCTGGTGCACTATAGTGAGCCTCAGGCAGTTCAGCTGCTGATGCAGTAATTAGCATGCCATGATGTTTACTGTGCTTGCATGGCTCTACACATTGTCTACAGACACTTACTGAATACACCCTGGTGCACTATAGTGAGTCACAGTCAGTTCAGGTGCTTATGCAGTAATTAGCATTTCATAATATTTATTATGATTGCATTGCTCTACACATTGTGTAGAGAGACTTACTGAATACACGACAGTGCAATATAGTGAGCCACAGACAGGTAAGCAGCTTATGCAGTAATTAGCATGCCACAATGCTTATGGTGTTTCCACAGCTCTACATATTGTGTAGAAACGCTTACTGAATACACGCAGGTGCACTATACTGAGCCACAGACAGTTCAGCTACTTATGCAGTAATTAGCATGGCATGATGTTTATCATGTTTGCTTGGCTCTATACATTGTATAGAGACACTTACTGAATACAAACCAGTGCAATATAGTGAGCCTCAGACAGTTCAGCTGCTGCTGCAGTAATTAGAATGCCACAATGTTTGCAGTGTTTGCACAGATCTACAGATTGTGTAGATACACTTACAGAATACACACTGGTGCACTAAAGTGAGCCACAGACATTTCAGCTGCTTATGCAGTAATTAGCATGCAATGATGTGTATTGGTTTTGCACGACTGTACAAGTTGTGTAGAGACACTTACTGAATACACACTGATGTACTATAGTCAGCCACAGACAGTTTAGATGTTTATGATGTAATTAGCATGCTATGATGTTTACCGTGTTTGCATGTCTCTACAGATTGTGTAGAGAAACTTACTGAATACACATTAGTGAACCTCAGGCAGTTCAGCTGCTTATGCAGTAATTCTTATGCCATGAGTTTTACTATGTTTGCATGGCTCTACACATTGTTTACTGAATATACACTAGTGCAATATAGTGAGCCTTAGACAGTTCAGCTGCTTATGCAGTAATTAGGATGCCACAATGTGTATTGAGTTTGCACAGCTCTACACATTCTGTAGATAAACTTACTGAATACACACTAGTGCACTAGAGTGAGCTAAAGATGGTTCAGTTGCTTATTCAATAATTAGCATACTATGATATTTATCATATTTGCACTGCTCTACAGATTGTGTAGAGACACTTACTGAATACACACTATTGCACTACAGTGAGCCACAGACAGTTCAGCAGCATATGCAGTAATTTGCATGCCATGATGTTTACCATGCTTGCATGGCTCTACACATTGTGTAAAGACACTTACAGAATACACAGTTGTGCACTACAGTGAGCCACTGACAGTTCAGCTCCTTATGCAATAATTAGCATACCATGATGTTAGCCATGTTTGCAGGGCTCTACACATTGTGTAGAGACACTTACTGAATGCACACTGGTGCATTATACTGATCTACAGACAGGTCAGCCTCTTATGCAGTTATTAGCATGCCACAATGCTTATGGTGTTTCCACGGCTCTACACATTATGTGGAGACACTTACTGAATACACACTGGTGTATTATATTGAGCCAGCACCAGCTCAGCTGCTTATGCAGTAATTAGCATGTTATGATGCTTACCTTGTTTGTATGGCTCTACACTTTATGTAGAGACTCTTACTGAATACACACAGGTGCACTTTAGTGAACCACGGACAGTTCAGCTGCTTATGCAGTAAGTAGCATGCCTTGATATTTACTGTGTTTGCATGGCTCTAAACATTGTGTAGAGACACTTACTGAATACACACTTTTGCACTATAGTGAGCCACAGAAAGTTCACCTGCTAATGCAGGACTTTGCATGCCATGATGTTTAAAGTGTTTGCATGGCTCTACACCTTGTGTAGAGAGACTTACTGAATAAACACTGGTGCACTATAGTGAGCCATAGAAAGTTCAGCTGCTCATGCAGCAATTAACATGCCACAATGCTCACCATGTTGGCATGGCTCTACACATTGTGTTAAGACACTTATGAATACACAATGGTGCACTATAGTGAGCCACACACAGTTCAGCTGCTTATGCTGTAATTAGCATGCCATGATGTTTACCATGTTTGCAAGGCTCTACACATTGTGTAGAGATACTTACTGAATTCAAACCGGTGCAGTATAGTAAGCCACAGACAGTTCGGCTGTTTATGCAGTAATTAGCATGCCACAATGCTTAAAGTGTTTGCACAGGCCTACACATTGTGTAGAGACACTTACTGAATGCACACTTGTTCACTATAGTGATCCACAGACAGTTCAGCTGCTTTTGCAATAATTAGCATGCCACAGTACTTATGGTATTTGCACAGCTCTACACATTGTCTAGAGAAACATACTGAATACATACTGGTGCACTATAGTGAGCTGCAGACAGTTCAGCTGCTTATGCAGTAATTAGTATGCCACAATGTTTATCGTGTTTGCATGGCTCTACACATTGTGTAAAGACACTTACTGAACACACACTGGAGCACTATAGAGAGCTACAGACAGTTCAGTTGCTTATGCAGTAATCAGAATGCCACAGTTTTTATTGTGTTTGCACTTCTCTCTACATAGTTCACAGGCACTTACTGAATACACATTTGTGCACTATATTGAGCCACAGACAGTTCATCTGCTTATGCAGTAATTAGCATGAGTTGATGTTTACTGTGTTGGCATGGCTTTTCACATTGTGTAGAGACATTTACTGAACACACTGATGCACTATAGTGAGCCAAAGACAGTTCAGCTGCTTATGCAGTAATAAGCATGCCATGATGTTTATACTGTGTTTGCATGGCTCTACACATTGCATAGAGACATTTACTGAATACACACTGGTGCACTATAGTGAGCTAAAAATAGTTCAGGTGCTTATGCAGTAATTACAATGCCATGATGTTTATCGTGTATGCATGGCTCTACACATTGTTTAGACACACTTACTGAATACACACCAGTGCTTTATAGTAAGCCACAGACAGTTCAACTGCTTATGCAGTAATTAGCATGCCCCAATGCTTATGTGTTTCCACGGCTCTACAAATTGTGTAGAGACACTTGCTATATATACACTGGTGCACTATAGTGAGCCACAAACAGTTCAGCTGCTTATTCAGGTATTAGTATGCTATTATGTTTACTGTGTTTGCATGGCTCTACACCTTGTGTAGAGACACTTACTGAATACACACTGGTGCACTATAGTGGGCCACAGACAGTTCAGCTGCTTATGCAGTAATTTGAATGCCATGGTTTTTATTGTGTTTGCACTGCTCTATACATTGTGCACAGACACTTACTTAAAACACATTGGTGCATTATCTTGAGCCACAGACAGTTCAGCTGCTTATGCAGTAATTAGCATGCCATGATGTTTACCATGTTCGCATGGCCCTACACATTGTGTAGAGACAGTTACTGAACACACCGGTGCACTATAGTGAGCTACAGAGAGTTCAGCTGCTTATGCAATAATTAGCATGCCGTGATGTTTATACCATGTTTGCATGGCTGTACACATAGTGTAGAGACACTTACTAAATACACACTGGTGCACTATAGTGAGCCAAAAATAGTTCAGGTGGTTATGCAGTAATTACAATGCCATGATGTTTACCATGTATGCATGGCTCTACACATTGTTTAGACACACGTACTGAATACACACCAGTGCATTATAGTGAGCCACAGATAGTTCAGCTGCTTATGCAGTAATTAGTATGCCCCAATGCTTACGGTGTTTCCACGGCTCTACACATTGTGTAGAGACACTTACTGAAAACACACTGGTGCACTACAGTGAGACAGAGACAGTTCATCTGCTTATGCAGCAATTAGCATGGTATGAAGTTTATTATGTTTGCATGGCTCTACACATTGTCTACAGACACTTACTGAATACACCCTGGTGCACTATAGTGAGCCACAGACAGTTCAGGTGCTTATGCAGTAATTAGCATGTCATAATATTTACTATAAATAAACCAAATGCAAAGGAGCAAGACAATGAAGGGTCTGATGAAGCTAACCAGCGAAAGCGCTAATCTGCACTGCAATTAAAACTTTCTACGTTTCATTACTCGAGAGTGTTGGAATACATTATTTCTACGAGTGACTCTGTTGATGGGACTTTGTATTTTCTACCCCTTCATTGTCTTGCTCCTTTGCATTTGGTTTATTTATTTCATTTTTGCTGTTAACAACAGAGCATTAACTCCAAGCGGAAGGTTTTGTCATTTTTATAATATTTACTATGATTGCATTGATTTACACATTGTGTAGAGAGACGTACTGAATACACGACAGTGCAATATAGTGAGCCACAGACAGGTAAGCTGCTTATGCGGTAATTAGCAAGCCACAATGCTTATGGTGTTTCCACACCTCTACACATAGAAACACTTACTGAATACACACTGTGAACTATACTGAGCCACAGACAGTTCAGCTATTTATGCAGTAATTAGCATGGCATGATGTTTATCATGTTTGCTTGGCTCTACACATTGTGTAGAGGCACTTACTGAATACAAACCAGTGCAATATAGTGAGCCTCAGACAGTTCAGCTGCTGCTGCAGTAATTAGCATGCCACAATATTTGCAGTGTTTGCACGGATCTACAGATTGTGTAGAGACACTTACAGAATACACACTGGTGCACTAAAGTGAGCCACAGACATTTCAGCTGCTTATGCAGTAATTAGCATGCAATGATGTGTATTGTTTTTGCATGACTGTACAAGTTGTGTAGAGACAATTACTGAATATACATTGATGTACTATAGTCAACCACAGACAGTTTAGATGTTTATGATGTAATTAGCATGCTATGATGTTTACCGTGTTTGCATGTCTCTACAGAGTGTGTAGAGAAACATACTGAATACACACTAGTGAACCTCAGGCAGTTCAGCTGCTTATGCAGTAATTTTTATGCCATGAGTTTTACCATGTTTGCATGGCTCTACATATTGTGTAGAGACACTAACTTAATATACACTAGTGAAATATAGTGAGCCATAGACAGTTCAGCTGCTTATGCAGTAATTAGGATGCCACAATGTGTATTGAGTTTGCACAGCTCTACACATTCTGTCAATAAACTTACTGAATACACACTAGTGCACTAGAGTGAGCTAAAGATGGTTCAGTTGCTTATTCAATAATTAGCATACTATGATATTTATCATATTTGCACTGCTCTACAGATTGTGTAGAGACACTTACTGAATACACACTAGTGCACTATAATGAGCCACAGACAGTTCAGCTGCTTATGCAGTAATTAGCATGCCATGATGTTTACCACGTTTGCATGGCTCTACACATTGTGTAGAGACACTTACTGAACGCACTCCAGTGCATTATATTGAGTCACAGACAGGTCAGCCTCCTATGCAGTTATTAGCATGCCACCATACTTACGGTGTTTCCACGGCTCTGCACATTGTGTGGAGACACTTACTGAATACATACTGGTGTATTATAGTGAGCCACCAACAGCTCAGCTGCTTATGCAGTAATTAGCGTGTCGTGATGCTTACCGTGTTTGCATGGCTCTACACTATATGTAGAAACACTTACTGAATACAGACTGGTGCACTTTAGTGAGCCACGGACAGTTCAGCTGCTTATGCAGTAAGTAGCATGCCTTGATATTTACTGTGTTTGCATGGCTCTAAACATTGTGTAGAGACACTTACTGAATACACACAGGTGCACTATAGTGAGCCACAGAAAGTTCACCTGCTAATGCAGGACTTTGCATGCCATGATGTTTAAAGTGTTTGCATGGCTCTGCACCTTGTGTAGAGGGACTTACTGAATAAACACCAGTGCACTATAGTGAACCACAGAAAGTTGAGCTGCTCATGCAGCAATTAGCATGCCACAATGCTCACCATGTTTGCATGGCTCTACACATTGTGTAAAGACATTTATGAATACACAATGGTGCACTATAGTGAGCCACACACAGTTCACCTGCTTATGCTGTAATTAGCATGCCATGATGTTTACCATGTTTGCATGGCTCTACACATTGTGTAGAGATACTTACTGAATTCAAACCGGTGCAGTATAGTAAGCCACAGACAGTTCAGCTGCTTATGCAGTAATTAGCATGCCACAATGCTTACAGTGTTTGCACAGGCCTACACATTGTGTAGAGACACTTACTGAATGCACACTTGTTCACTATAGTGATCCACAGACAGTTCAGCTGCTTTTGCAATAATTAGCATGCCACAGTACTTATGGTATTTGCACAGCTCTACACATTGTGTAGAGAAACATACTGAATACACACTGGTGCACTATAGTGAGCTACAGACAGTTCAGCTGCTTATGCAGTAATTAGTATGCCACAATGTTTATCGTGTTTGCATGGCTCTACACATTGTGTAAAGACACTTACTGAATACACACTGGAGCACTATAGAGAGCTACAGACAGTTCAGTTGCTTATGCAGTAATTAGAATGCCACAGTTTTTATTGTGTTTGCACTTCTCTCTACATTGTGCACAGGCACTTACTGAATACACATTTGTGCACTATATTGAGCCACAGACAGTTCATCTGCTTATGCAGTAATTAGCATGAGTTGATGTTTACTGTATTGGCATGGCTTTTCACATTGTGTAGAGACATTTACTGAACACACCAATGCACTATAGTGAGCCAAATACAGTTCAGCTGCTTATGCAGTGATAAGCATGCCATGATGTTTATACTGTGTTTGCATGGCTCTACACATTGCATAGAGACATTTACTGAATACACACTGGTGCACTATAGTGAGCTAAAAATAGTTTAGGTGTTTATGCAGTAATTACAATGCCATGATGTTTACCATGTATGCATGGCTCTACACATTGTTTAGACACACTTACTGAATACACACCAGTGCTTTATAGTGAGCCACAGACAGTTCAGCTGCTTATGCAGTAATTAGCATGCCCCAATGCTTACGTGTTTCCACGACTCTACAAATTGTGTAGAGACACTTACTTTATGTACACTGGTGCACTATAGTGAGCCACAAACAGTTCAGCTGCTTATTCAGGTATTAGTATGCTATGATGTTTACTGTGTTTGCATGGCTCTACACCTTGTGTAGAGACACTTACTGAATACACACTGGTGCACTATAGTGGGCCACAGACAGTTCAGCTGCTTATGCAGTAATTTGAATGCCATGGTTTTTATTGTGTTTGCACTGCTCTATACATTGTGCACAGACACTTACTGAAAACACATTGGTGCATTATCTTGAGCCACAGACAGTTCAGCTGCTTATGCAGTAATTAGCATGTCATAATATTTACTATGATTGCATTGCTTTACACATTGTGTAGAGAGACGTACTGAATACACAACAGTGCAATATAGTGAGCCACAGACAGGTAAGCTGCTTATGCAGTAATTAGCATGCCACAATGCCTATGGTGTTTCCACACCTCTACACATTGTGTAGAAACACTTACTGAATACACACTGTGCACTATACTGAGCCACAGACAGTTCAGCTATTTATGCAGTAATTAGCATGGCATTATGTTTATCATGTTTGCTTGGCTCTACACATTGTGTAGAGGCACTTACTGAATACAAACCAGTGCAATATAGTGAGCCTCAGACAGTTCAGCTGCTGCTGCAGTAATTAGCATGCCACAATATTTGCAGTGTTTGCACAGATCTACAGATTGTGTAGAGACACTTACAGAATACACACTGGTGCACTAAAGTGAGCCACAGACATTTCAGCTGCTTATGCAGTAATTAGCATGCAATGATGTGTATTGTTTTTGCACGACTGTACAAGTTGTGTAGAGACACTTACTGAATATACACTGATGTACTATAGATAACCACAGACAGTTTAGATGTTTATGATGTAATTAGCATGCTATGATGTTTACCGTGTTTGCATGTCTCTACAGAGTGTGTAGAGAAACTTACTGAATACACACTAGTGAACCTCAGGCAGTTCAGCTGCTTATGCAGTAATTTTTATGCCATGAGTTTTACCATGTTTACATGGCTCTACACATTGTGTAGAGACACTAACTTAATATACACTAGTGAAATATAGTGAGCCATAGACAGTTCAGCTGCTTATGCAGTAATTAGGATGCCACAATGTGTATTGAGTTTGCACAGCTCTACACATTCTGTCGATAAACTTACTGAATACACACTAGTGCACTAGAGTGAGCTAAAGATGGTTCAGTTGCTTATTCAATAATTAGCATACTATGATATTTATCATATTTGCACTGCTCTACAGATTGTGTAGAGACACTTACTGAATACACACTAGTGCACTACAATGAGCCACAGACAGTTCAGCTGCTTATGCAGTAATTAACATGCCATGATGTTTACCATGTTTGCATGGCTCTACACATTGTGTAGAGACACTTACTGAATGCACGCCGGTGCATTATATTGAGTCACAGACAGGTCAGCCTCCTATGCAGTTATTAGCATGCCACCATACTTACGGTGTTTCCACTGCTCTACACATTGTGTGGAGACACTTACTGAATACATACTGGTGTATTATAGTGAGCCACCAACAGCTCAGCTGCTTATGCAGTAATTAGCGTGTCGTGATGCTTACCGTGTTTGCATGGCTCTGCACTATATGTAGAGACACTTACTGAATACAGACTGGTGCACTTTAGTGAGCCACGGACAGTTCAGCTGCTTATGCAGTAAGTAACATGCCTTGATATTTACTGTGTTTGCATGGCTCTAAACATTGTGTAGAGACACTTACTGAATACACACTGGTGCACTATAGTGAGCCACAGAAAGTTCACCTGCTAATGCAGGACTTTGCATGCCATGATGTTTAAAGTGTTTGCATGGCTCTACACCTTGTGTAGAGAGACTTACTGAATAAACACCAGTGCACTATAGTGAACCACAGAAAGTTCAGCTGCTCATGCAGCAATTAGCATGCCACAATGCTCACCATGTTTGTATGGCTCTACACATTGTGTAAAGACATTTATGAATACACAATGGTGCACTATAGTGAGCCACACACAGTTCGCCTGCTTATGCTGTAATTAGCATGCCATGATGTTTACCATGTTTGCATGGCTCTACACATTGTGTAGAGATACTTACTGGATTCAAACCAGTGCAGTATAGTAAGCCACAGACAGTTCAGCTGCTTATGCAGTAATTAGCATGCCACAATGCTTACAGTGTTTGCACAGGCCTACACATTGTGTAGAGACACTTACTGAATGCACATTTGTTCAGTATAGTGATCCACAGACAGTTCAGCTGCTTTTGCAATAATTAGCATGCCACAGTACTTATGGTATTTGCACAGCTCTACACATTGTGTAGAGAAACATACCGAATACACACTGGTGCACTATAGTGAGCTACAGACAGTTCAGCTGCTTATGCAGTAATTAGTATGCCACAATGTTTATCATGTTTGCATGGCTCTACACATTGTGTAAAGACACTTACTGAATACACACTGGAGCACTATAGAGAGCTACAGACAGTTCAGCTGCTTATGCAGTAATTAGCATGCCACAATGCTTACAGTGTTTGCACAGGCCTACACATTGTGTAGAGACACTTACTGAATGCACATTTGTTCAGTATAGTGATCCACAGACAGTTCAGCTGCTTTTGCAATAATTAGCATGCCACTGTACTTATGGTATTTGCACAGCTCTACACATTGTGTAGAGAAACATACTGAATACACACTGGTGCACTATAGTGAGCTACAGACAGTTCAGCTGCTTATGCAGTAATTAGTATGCCACAATGTTTATCGTGTTTGCATGGCTCTACACATTGTGTAAAGACACTTACTGAATACACACTGGAGCACTATAGAGAGCTACAGACAGTTCAGTTGCTTATGCAGTAATTAGAATGCCACCGTTTTTATTGTGTTTGCACTTCTCTCTGCATTGTGCACAGGCACATACTGAATACACATTTGTGCACTATATTGAGCCACAGACAGTTCATCTGCTTATGCAGTAATTAGCATGAGTTGATGTTTACTGTGTTGGCATGGCTTTTCACATTGTGTAGAGACATTTACTGAACACACCAATGCACTATAGTGAGCCAAAGACAGTTCAGCTGCTTATGCAGTAATAAGCATGCCATGATGTTTATACTGTGTTTGCATGGCTCTACACATTGCATAGAGACATTTACTGAATACACACTGGTGCACTATAGTGAGCTAAAAATAGTTCAGGTGCTTATGCAGTAATTACAATGCCATGATGTTTACCGTGTATGCATGGCTCTACACATTTAGACACACTTACTGAATACACTCCAGTGCTTTATAGTGAGCCACAGACAGTTAAGCTGCTTATGCAGTAATTAGCATGCCCCAATGCTTACGTGTTTCCACGGCTCTACAAATTGTGTAGAGACACTTACTATATATACACACTGGTGCACTATAGTGAACCACAAACAGTTCAGCTGCTTATTCAGGTATTAGTATGCTATGATGTTTACTGTGTTTGCATGGCTCTACACCTTGTGTAGAGACACTTACTGAATACACACTGGTGCACTATAGTGGGCCACAGACAGTTCAGCTGCTTATGCAGTAATTTGAATGCCATGGTTTTTATTGTGTTTGCACTGCTCTATACATTGTGCACAGACACTTACTGAAAACACATTGGTGCATTATCTTGAGCCACAGACAGTTCAGCTGCTTATGCAGTAATTAGCATGCCATGATGTTTACCATGTTCGCATGGCTCTACACATTGTGTAGAGACAGTTACTGAACTCACCGGTGCACTATAGTGAGCTACAGAGAGTTCAGCTGCTTAAGCAATAATTAGCATGCCGTGATGTTTATACCATGTTTGCATGGCTGTACACATAGTGTAGAGACACTTACTAAATACACACTGGTGCACTATAGTGAGCCAAAAATAGTTCAGGTGGTTATGCAGTAATTACAGTGCCATGATGTTTACCGTGTATGCATGGCTCTACACATTGTTTAGACACACGTACTGAATACACACCAGTGCATTATAGTGAGCCACAGACAGTTCAGCTGCTTATGCAGTAATTAGTATGCCCCAATGCTTACGGTGTTTCCACGGCTCTACACATTGTGTAGAGACACTTACTGAAAACACACTGGTGCACTACAGTGAGACAGAGACAGTTCATCTGCTTATGCAGCAATTAGCATGGCATGAAGTTTATTATGTTTGCATGGCTCTACACATTGTCTACCGACACTTACTGAATACACCCTGGTGCACTATAGTGAGCCACAGACAGTTCATGTGCTTATGCAGTAATTAGCATGTCATAATATTTACTATGATTGCATTGCTTTACACATTGTGTAGAGAGACGTACTGAATACACAACAGTGCAATATAGTGAGCCACAGACAGGTAAGCTGCTTATGCAGTAATTAGCATGCCACAATGCTTATGGTGTTTCCACACCTCTACACATTGTGTAGAAGCACTTACTGAATACACACTGTGCACTATACTGAGCCACAGACAGTTCAGCTATTTATGCAGTAATTAGCATGGCATGATGTTTATCATGTTTGCTTAGCTCTACACATTGTGTAGAGGCACTTACTGAATACAAACCAGTGCAATATAGTGAGCCTCAGACAGTTCAGCTGCTGCTGTAGTAATTCGCATGCCACAATATTTGCAGTGTTTGCACAGATCTACAGATTGTGTAGAGACACTTACAGAATACACACTGGTGCACTAAAGTGAGCCACAGACATTTCAGCTGCTTATGCAGTAATTAGCATGCAATGATGTGTATTGTTTTTGCACAACTGTACAAGTTGTGTATAGACACTTACTGAATAGACACTGATGTACTATAGTCAACCACAGACAGTTTAGATATTTATGATGTAATTAGCATGCTATGATGTTTACCGTGTTTGCATGTCTCTACAGATTGTGTAGAGAGACTTACTGAATACACACTAGTGAACCTCAGGCAGTTCAACTGCTTATGCAGTAATTTTTATGCCATGAGTTTTACCATGTTTGCATGGCTCTACACATTGTATAGAGACACTAACTTAATATACACTAGTGAAATATAGTGAGCCATAGACAGTTCGGCTGCTTATGCAGTAATTAGGATGCCACAATGTGTATTGAGTTTGCACAGCTCTACACATTCTGTCGATAAACTTACTGAATACACACTAGTGCACTAGAGTGAGCTAAAGATGGTTCAGTTGCTTATTCAATAATTAGCATACTATAATATTTATCATATTTGCACTGCTCTACAGATTGTGTAGAGACACTTACTGAATACACACTAGTGCACTATAATGAGCCACAGACAGTTCAGCTGCTTATGCAGTAATTAGCATGCCATGATGTTTACAATGTTTGCATGGCTCTACACATTTTGTAAAGACACTTACAGAATACACACTTGTGCACTATAGTGAGCCACTGACAGTTCAGCTGCTTATGCAGTAATTAGCATGCCATGATGTTTACCATGTTTGCATGGCTCTACACATTGTGTAGCGAGACTTACTGAATACACCCTGGTGCACTATAGTAAGCTAAAAATAGTTCAGGTGCTTATGTAGTAATTACAATGCCATGATGTTTACTGTGTATGCATGGCTCTACACATTGTTTAGACACCCTTACTGAATTCACACCAGTGCTTTATAGTGAGCCACAGACAGTTCAGCTGCTTATGCAGTAATTAGCATACCCCAGTGATTACGGTGTTTCCACGGCTCTACACATTGTGTAGAGACATTTACTATATATTCACTGGTGCACTATAGTGAGCCACAAACAGTTCAGCTGCTTATTTAGGTATTAGTATGCTATGATGTTTACTGTGTTTGAATGGCTCTACACCTTGTGTAGAGACACCTACTGAATACACACTGGTGAACTATAGTGGGCCACAGACAGTTCGGCTGCTTATGCAGTAATTTTAATGCCATGGTTTTTATTGTGTTTGCACTGCTCTATGCATTGTGCACAGACACTTACTGAAAACACATTAGTGCATTATCTTGAGCTACAGACAGTTCAGCTGCTTATGCAGTAATTAGCATGCCATGATGTTTACCATGTTAGCATGGCTCTACACATTGTGTAGAGACAGTTACTGAACACACCGGTGCACTATAGTGAGCTACAGAGAGTTCAGCTGCTTATGCAGTAATTAGCATGCCATGATGTTTATACCATGTTTGCATGGCTCTACACATAGTGTAGAGACACATACTAAATACACACTGGTGCACTATAGGAGCCAAAAATAGTTCAGGTGCTTATGCAGAAATTACAATGCGATGATGTTTACCATGTATGCATGTCTCTACACATTGTTTAGACACGTACTGAATACACACCAGTGCATTATAGTGAGCCACAGACACTTCAGCTGCTTATGCAGTAATTAGTATGCCCCAATGCTTATGGTGTTTCCATGGCTCTACACATTGTGTAGAGACACTTACTGAAAACACACTGGTGCACTACAGTGAGACAGAGACAGTTCAGCTGCTTATGCAGCAATTAGCATGGCATGATGTTTATTATGTTTGCATGGCTCTACATATTGTGTAGAGACACTTACTGAGTACACACTGGTGCACTATAGTGAGCCAAAGACAGTTCAGCTGCTTATGCAGTAATTAGCATGCCATGATGTTTACCTTGTGTGCATGGCTCTACACATTGTGTAGAGACATATACTGAATTCAGACCAGTGCAGTATAGTGAGCCACAGACATTTCAGCTGCTTATGCAGTAATTAGCATGCCACAATGCTTATGGTGTTTGAACAGCTCTACACATTGTGTAGAGATACTTACAGAATACACACTGGTGTACTATAGTGACCCACAAACAGTTCAGCTGCTTATGCCGTAATTGGCATTCCACGACATGTATTGCATTTGCACGGCTCTACACATTGTGTAGAGACACTTACTGATATACAGTGGTGCACTATATTAAGCCACAGACAGTTCAGCTGCTTATGCAGTAATTAGTAGGCCACAATGTTTATTGTGTTTGCACGGCTCTACAAATTGTGTAGAGACACTTATTGAATACACATTGGTGCACTATAGTGAGCTTCAGACAGTTCAGTTGCTTATGCAGTAATTAGAATGCCATGGTTTTTATTGTGTTTGCACTACTCTATACATTGTGCACACACACTTACTGAATACACATTGGTGCATTATAGTGAGCCTCAGACAGTTCAGCTGCTTATGCAGTAATTAGCATGCCATGATGTTTACTGTGTTGGCATGGCTCTTCACATTGTGTGCAGACATTTACTGAACACACCGATGCACTATAGTGAACCAAAGACAGTTCAGCTGCTTATGCAATAATAAGCATGCCATGATGTTTATACAGTGTTTACATGGCTCTACACATTGTGTAGATACACTTACTGAATACACACTGGTGCACTATAGTGAGCTAAAAATAGTTCAGGTGCTTATGCTGTAATTACAATGCCATGATGTTTACAATGTATACATGGCTCTACACATTGTTTAGACAAATGTACTGAATACACACCAGTGTGTTATAGTGAGCTTTATGCAGTAATTAGCATGCCCCAATGCTTATGGTGTTTCCACGGCTCTACACATTGTGTAGAGACACTTACTGAATATACACTGGTGCACTATAGTGAGCCCCAAAATATTCAGCTGCTTATTCAGGTATTAGTATGCTATGATGTTTACCGTGTTTGCTTGGCTCTACACCTTGTGAGCCACAGACAGTTCTGCTGCTTATGCAGTAATTAGCATGCCATGATGTGTATTGTGTTTGCACAGGTGTACACATTGTGTAAAGACATTTACTGAATACACACTGGTGCATTATAGTGAGCTACAGACAGTTCAGTTGCTTATGCAGTACATAGCATGCTATGATATTTACCGTGTTTGTTTGGCTCTACACATTGTGTAGAAAAATGCACTAAATACACACAGGTGCAATATAGTTAGCCTCAGACAGTTCAGATGCTTATGCAGTAATTAGCATGTCATGATATTTACCATGTTTGCATGGCTCTACACATTGTGTAGAGACACTTACTGAATTCACACCAGTGCACTATAGTGAGCCACAGACAGTTCAGCTGCTTATGCAGTAATTAGCAGGCCACAATGCTTTCGGTGTTTGCACAGCTCTACATCTTGTGTAGAGACACTTACTGAATACACACTGGTGCACTATAGTGAGCCACAGACAGTTCAGCTGCTTATGCAGTAATTAACATGCCAAGATGTTTACCATGTTTGCATGACTCTATGCATTATGTAGAGACACTTACTGAATTCACACTGATACACTATAGTGAGCCACAGGCAGTTCAGCTGATTATGCAGTAATTAACATGCCACAATGTGTATTGTCTTTGCACAGCTGTACACATTGTGTAGAGATACTTACTGAATACACACCGGTGCACTATAGTGAGCCACAGGCAGTTCAGCTGCTTATGCAGTAATTAGCATGCCACAATGCTTTCGGTGTTTGCACAGCTCTACACATTATGTACAGACACTTACGGAATACACACTGGTGCACTAAAGTGAGCCATAGACAGTTCAGCTGATTATGCAGTAATTAACATGCCACTATGTGTATTGTCTTTGCACAGCTGTACACATTGTGTAGAGACTCTTACTGAATACACATTGGTGCACTATAGTGAGCCACAGACAGTTCAGCTGCTTATGCAGTAATTAGCATGCCACAATGTATATGATATTTGCACAGCTCTACACATTGTGTAGAGACAATTACTGAATAAACACTGGTTCACTATAGTAAGCTACAGACAGTTCTACCATAATCTGCTCAGCCACTTCTCAAACCGAACTTCAGTCTCTTACTCAAAAAGCACTGTAGAACAATGGTTCTCTCACCGCTGCCTCCTTCTAAATCTCAAAAAAAGTAAATTGCTACTCTTCACACCAACCCGAAAGTCCACCTCTTTACATTTCAATCTCACTTCTAACAACGGTACTCTTATCTCTCCTGACCCTACCACTAAACTATTAGGAATAACAATAGACAACAATCTAAATTTTGATACTCACATAAACACTACAATAAAGTTAGTTAACAAAAAACTGGGATCCCTTTACAAAATTAAACCTTATCTTACACCAGGAGCTAGGTCCGCTATAGCCAGAACTCACCTAATATCCACTCTGCTTTATGCCTCTCCCATTTATACCAATCTCTCTAAAAACAACCTCAAGAAACTAACAACTTCCTATAATAATATTGCTAGATTTGCTACAGGCTCTCCTTTCAGAACCCACCACTGTCTAAATCTTAAACAATTAAAATGGCTTGAATTTCTTAACCAGCTTCAATTTCACCAGCTTGCAATAGCCCATAAGACCCTGTATTAACCTAGCAATACTCCAATACTCTCTAGCCTCATTACACCTTATAATAATCTCAAAAATCTCCATTCCTCAAACAAACTGCTGATCGGTACTACTAAACCCATCAACTCTGCAGGTGACTCCTTGTTCTCTAACTCTGTAGGAAAACTATGGAATAAACTCCCCTCTGAAATCACATCTCAGACTTCTCTCTCACTTTTTAAAAGGAATCTAAAACTATATCTCAATAATCACTGGCTATGCACCTGTACTTACCCTGACTAAATCTTCTCCTATTCACTAATCTCACCCCATCCTATAGTAACTAACTTTTATGTATCAATAAACTATATTATTGCATATAACATATATGTATATATGTATAATGTATCTCTGTACCTTACAAAATGACCATGGTAATTCTAATTTGCACTATTTGTAAAAAAAAAACATTTTTTGGATAATTCTATTCTTTCAATATCTGTACAACTTCTATTTTTGTAACTTTGTATAAACTCTGTACAATTTCATGGAGCTTTTCTCCCCGGGCCTCTACTGAAAATGGACATGTCTCCAGCTAGACTAGCATTCCTCTACACATTGTGTAGAGACTCTTACTGAATACACATTGGTGCACTATAGTGAGCCACAGTCAGCTCAGCTGCTTATACAGTAATTAGCATGCCATGATATTTACCGTGTTTGCATGGCTCTACACATTGTTCATAGGTTCATAGGTTTATACTAGGCTATCTGCCCTAAGGCATTTATAAGCCTAGTGCATACTGAATGCAGGTGGAGTATGGAATAGCTGTTTGCAGGTCATTAATGAAGATGGAAAATAAGAGTGGGCCTAATATGGAGCCTTGTGGGACACTGAGGGAGATAGGAAGGTGATTAGAAAGTTTATTTTGCCAGAGTACAGCCTGCTGACGATTATCAAGGTAGGATGTAAACCAGTTTAAAGATAGAGAATCAAGTTAAAGAGAATTAAGTGTATGAAGACATAGTTGGTGGTTAACCATGTCAAAAGCTTTGGATAAGTCAATGAAGACTGCAGATGAAAGACAATTATTGTTGCGATTGTTGTTGATGCAGTTTGTGAATGATAGCAGGGCAGTGGTGGTACTGTGGAAAGGTCTGAAGCCATGGTGACAGTTAACAAGTAGGTTGTTCTGGAGAAGGTGGTTGAGTAGTTGTTTGTGGATGCATTTTTCCATAATTTTTGCAATAGGGGATAGTAAAGCTATGGGAGGAAAGCTGTAAAAGTCATTGGAGTTCCCCCCTTTATGTAGTGGGATGATATGTGAAATTTTCCAGATTGATGGGACAGTTCCTTCACTTATGGTTCTATTTATCAGAATGGAAATAGGGTAGGCAATAGCTTTAGCTCTTTTTTGCAAGAATTCTGCTGGGAGTTTGTCAGCTGAAGGGGTGGTAGGTTTTAACTTTTGGAGAAGGGAGGAAATGTAGGAAGTAGACACTGGTTGAAGGTGAAATAGAGGGGGTGGATTTGCAGAAGAAGTGGGCAGGTTAGATATATCAGGTGATAGGTGGCTAGCTAGAGTTTGGATGGTATCTACGAAGAAAGAGTTAAAGGCATTTGCTGTTTGTGTGGGATTCTCAGGGGTTGAGCCTAGTGGGTTGGGTGTGATCAATTGGCCTGGGTAAAGAAGATTGTTAATACTAGTCCAAAATTTTTTAGGTTCCCTGAGAGAGGTTTGTTGTAATTGGAGATAATAATTCTTTTTATCTAGCAGGATGGCTTTTTTTGTACTGTTTCTATGCTCTCTAAAGTGATATTTGATGCCATGATGTTTACCGTGTTTGCATGGCTCTACACATTGTGTAGAGACACTTACTGAATACATACTAGTTTACTATATTGAGCAACTGACAGTTCAGCTGCTTATGCAGTAATTAGCATGCCATGATGTTTAACATGTTTGCATGACTCTACACATTATGTTCAGCCACTTACTGAATTCACACTGATACACTATAGTGAGCCACAGACAGTCCAGCTGCTTATGCAGTAATTCGCATGCCACAATGCTTTCGGTGTTTGCACAGCTCTACACCTTGTGTACAGACACTTACTGAATACATACTGGTGCACTATAGTGAGCCACAGACAGTTCAGCTGCTTATGCAGTAATTAGCTTGCCATGATGTGTATCCTCTTTGCACGGCTCTACACATTGTGTAGAGACACTTACTGAATACACACTGGTGCACTATAGTGAGCTACAGGCAGTTCAGTTGCTTATGCAGTAATTAGAAAGCCACAATTTTTATTGTGTTTGCATTCCTCTACACATTGTGTAGAGACTCTTACTGAATACACATTGGTGCACTATAGTGAGCCACAGACAGCTCAGCTGCTTATACAGTAATTAGCATGCCATGATATTTACCGTGTTTGCATGGCTCTACACATTGTTCATAGGTTCATAGGTTTATACTAGGCTATCTGCCCTAAGGCATTTATAAGCCTAGCCCAAAGTTTTGTGGCTTACGCCACCCCTTATATGAAAAAATACTGTGCCCATTAGTTTGTTGTGCCTCTGTCCAGCAGTGACACAGAGATGATTCCCGGGGTAAACCTACGATCTCCCTTCCACAGGTCAAGATTTCTCTTGAACAGAGCCAGCGAGGTGCTCTGCCTCACATGGACCGGGATTTTATTCCACAGCTTAGGGAGTCTCTGAGTGATAAATCTATCCCTCCAGCACGTCCTATTTATATCCGTGCTAAGGTTTAAGTCACTTGCTCTAGTGGTTTTGGTGGATTTGGATTTTTTGAGGTGGAGCATGTCCATTAATTCCGGGTTGGACATGGCCTTGTATGTCAGGCACATGTCACCTCTGAGTGACTGAATAGAGCTGGAGTTTCTTCAATCTGGCAGCAAATGACAGATTTTGGAGTCCCTTTATCCTTTTGGTGAGGAACTTTTGGGGTCTCTCCAATTGCTGCAGATGTCGGGTGAGATACATCCCAAATGGGGCATTGTACTCGATCATTGGTCTGATAAGTGAAGAGTACAGGGGAACAATGACCTCACTAGATCTGGATGTGAATCCCTTCATGATCAGGTGGGCAATGTAGAAGGTCTTTCTAACCACTTTAGCAACGTGAGTGTCAAAAGAAAGGCCACTGTCAACCTGGGTCCCCAGGTCCCTGATAACCTCTTCTGTGCTTAGTGGATTGCCACCTATATGGTAGCTTGGGGTTACCTTGTTTTTCCCGAAGGGTATGACTATACATTTTATGGCGTTTAACTTCAGGCCATGGCTCTGGCACCAGCTATCTGTTTCTGTGAGTCCCTTCTGAAGGATATCCGTGTCCGATGCACTTTCCACTATGGCGCCCAGTTTGCAGTCATCTGCAAACTTTGTCAGCCAAAGTCCTCCCATGTTGGCCTGTACTTCTGAGAAGTAGATGCCGAACAATAGGGGGCCAAGGACCGAGCCCTGTGGGACACCACTTGTGACCGGCTTGGAGTCTGACATAGCGCCAGCAACTCTAACCCTGTGGGTTCTGTCCTTAAGCCAGTTTGCAACCCATCTTGTGACATATGGGTTTACATTTAAGCTGGTAAGTTTTTCTACAATACCAGTGGGGTATTGTGTTGAAAGCCTTTGCAAGGTCAAGGTAGGCTGTATGGACTGCCTTTCCCTCATCAATGGCCTTGGTGACTGTTTCGAAGAAGTCAACCAAGTTCAAAAGGCATGATCTGCTCTTGACGAAGCCAAACTGGGTTGGGTCCAATGTCTGCAAGTCCCCTATATCTTTGTTTATGAGCTCCATTATGATCCTCTCCATAGCTTTGCAGACTAGACTTGTTAAGCTTATGGGGCGGTAATTACCAGGGTCCATAGAGGCACCGCCTTTGTGGAGTGGGACCACAGTTGCCATACACCACTCCTTGTGCACGTATCCTGTGGTAAGGCTGAGATTAAACAGCTGCCTTATGTGCGGGTTTAATTCCTCATTTAGCTCGTGTAGCACACAGCCGGGGACACCGTCCGGTCCCATTGATGCTGTGTTTTTAGCTTTAGAGACAATTACTGAGTACATAGTAGTGCACTATAGTGAGCCACAGACAGTTCAGCTGCTTATGCAGTAATTAGCATCTAATGGTGTTTACCATGTTTGCTTGGCTCTACACATTGTGTGGCGACACTTACTGAATACCTGCTGGTGCATTATAGTGAGCTACAAACAGGTCAGCTGCTTATGCAGTAATTAGCATGCCATGATGCTTTCCGTGTTTACATGGCTCTACACATTGTGTAGAGACACTTATTGAATACACACTGGTGCACTTTAGTGATCCTCAGACAGCTCAGCTGCTTATGCAGAAAGTAGCATGTCATGATATTTACCATGTTTGCATGGCACTACACATTGTGTAGAGACACTTACTGAATACAAACGGGTGCACTATAGTGAGCCACAGACAGTTCAGTTTCTTATGCAGGAATTTGCATGCCATGATGTTTACCGTGTTTGCATGGCTCTACACATTGTGTAGAGACACTTACTGATTACAAACTGGTGCACTATAGTGAGCCACAGAACGTTCAGCTGGTTATGCAGTAATTAGCAGGCCATGATGGGTACCATGTTTGCATGGCATTACACATTGTGTAGAGACACTTATGAATACACACTGGTGCACTGTAGTGAGCAACACACAGTTCAGCTGCTTATGCAGTAATTAGCATACCGTGATATTTACCATGTTTGCATGGCTCTGCACATTATATAGAGACAGTTACTGAATACACACTGGTGCACTATAGTGAGCCACAGACTGTTCAGCTACTTATGCAGTAATTAGAATGCCATAAGGTTTATCATGTTTGCACGGCTCTACACACAGTTCAGCTGCTTATGAAAGTAATTAGCATGCCACAATGTTTATCATGTTTGCATGGCTCTATACATTGTGTAGAGACACTTATGAATACACACTGGTGCACTATAGTGCACACAGTTCAGCTGCTTATGCAGGAATTTGTATGCCATGATATTTACCATGTTTGCATGGCTCTGCACATTATGTAGAGACAGTTACTGAATACACATTGGTGCACTATAGTGAGCCACAGACAGTTTAGCTGCTTATGCAGTAATTAGCATACCACAATGTGTATTGTGTTTGCACGGCTCTACACATTGTGTAGAGACACTTACTGAATACACACTGGTGCACTTTAGTGAGTCACAGACTATTCAGCTACTTATACAGTAATTAGAATGCCATAATGTTTATCATGTTTGCAAGGCTCTGCACATTGTGTAGAGACACTTACTGAATACACACTGGGACACTATAGTGAGCTACAGACAGTTCAGTTGCTTATGTAGTAATGACAATGCCACAATGTTTATTGTGTTTGCACTGCTCTACACATTGTGTAGAGACACTTACTGATTACACATTGGTGCACTATAGTGAGCCACAGATCGCTTAGCTGCTTATACAGTAATTAGTATGCCATGATGTTTATCGTGTTTGCATGACTGTACAGATTGTGTAGAGACACTTACTGAATACACACTGGTACACTATAGTGAGCCACAGACAGTTCAGCTGTTTATGCAGTAATTAGCTACAATTAGCTACAATGTGTATTGTGTTTGCACGGCTCTACACATTTTGTACAGACAGCTACTGAATACACACTGGTGCACTAGAGTGAGGTATAGGCAGGTCAGTTGCTTATTCAGTAATTAGCATTCCATAATGTTTATCAAATTTGCACTGCACTATGCATTGTGTAGAGACCTTTACTGAATACACACTGCTGCACTATAGTGAGCCACAGACAGTTCAGCTGCTTATGCAGTAATAAGCATGCTACAATGCTTATGGTGTTTCCATCACTCTACAGATTGTGTAGAGACACTTACCGAATACACACTGGTGCACTATAGTGTGCCAAAGACAGTTTAGCTGTTCATGCAGTAATTAGTACAACATGATTTTTATACTGTTTTCATGGCTCTACACATTGTGTAGAGACACTTACTGAATACACACTGGTGCACTATAGTGAGCCACAGACAGTTCAGCTGCTTATGCAGTAATTAGCATGCTATGATGATTATCATGTTTGCATGGCTCTACAGATTGTGTAGAGACACTTACTGAATACACACCGGGGCACTATATTGAACCTCAGGCAGTTCAGCTGCTTATGCAGTAATTAGTATGCCATGATGTTTACCATGTTTCCATGGCTCTACGCATTGCGTAGAGACTCTTAGTGAATTCACACTGGTGCACTATAGTGAGCAACAGACAGTTAAGGTGCTTATGGAGTAATTAGCAAGCCAAGATGATTACCATGTTTGCATTACTGAATACACACTGGTGCACTATAGTGAGCCACAGAATGTTTAGCTGCTTATGCAGTACTTAGTATTCCATGATGCTTACCCTGTTTGCCTGGCTCTACACATTGTGTATAGACATCTATGAACACACACTGCTGCACTATAGTGGGCCACAGACAGTTCAGCTGCTTATTCATTAATTAGCATGCTATGATGTTTACTGTGTTTGCATGGCTCTACAGATTGTGTAGAGAGACTTACTGAATACACACCGGTGCACTATAGTGAGCCTCAGGCAGTTCAGCTACGTATGCAGGAACTAGTATGCCATGATGTTTACTGTGTTTTCATGGTTCTACACATTGTGTAGAGATACTTACTGAATGCACAATAGTGCACTATAGTGAGCCACAGACAGTTCAGCTGCTTATGGAGTAATTAGCATGCCACAATGTGTTTTGTGTTTGCATGGCTCTTCACAATGTGTAGGGACACTTACTGAATGCACACTGGTGCACTAGAGTGAGCTACAGACAGTTTAGTTGCTTATTCAGTAATTAGCATGCCATGATGATTATTGAATTTCCACTGCTCTACACATTGTGTAGAGACAATTACTGAATGCACACTGGTGCACTATTGTGAGCCACAGACAGTTCAGCTGCTTCTGAAGTAATTATCATGCCATGATATTTACCATGTTTGCATGGCTTTACACATTGTGTAGAAACACTTACTGAATACACACCAGTGCAATATACTGAGCCACAGACAGTTCAGGTGCTTATGCAATAATTAGCATGCTGCAATGCTTTTGGTTTTTCCACCACTATATACATTGTGTAGAGACAATTACTGAATACACACTGGTGCACTCTAGTGAGCCAGAGACAGTTCACCTGCTTATGCAGGAATTAGCATGGCATGATGTTTATCATGTTTGCATGGCTCTACACATTGTGTAGAGACACTTACTGAATACACACCGGTGCACTATAGTGAGCCTCAGGCAGTTCAGTTGCTTATGCAGTATTTAGCATGCCATGATGTTTACTGTGTTTGCATGTCTCTACACATTATGTAGAGACATTTACTGAATAGACACTGGTGCATTATAGTGAGCCACAGACAGTTCAGCTGCTTATGCATTAATTAGCATGCTGTAATGTTTACCATGTTTGCATGGATCTACACATTGTGTAGTGACACTTACTGAATTCACACCAGTGCACTATGTTGAGCCACAGACAGTTCAGCTGCTTATGCAGTAATTAGCATGCAACAATGCCTGTGGTGTTTACACTTCTCCACACATTGTGTAGAGACACTTACTGAATACACCATGGTGCACTATAGTGAGCCACAGACAGTTCAGCTGCTTATGCAGTAATTACCATGCCTCAATGTGTATTGTGTTTGCACGGCTCTTCACATTGTGTAGAGGTACTTACTGAATACACACTGGTGCACTATAGTGAGTCACAGACAATTCAGCTGCATTTAGGTTCATAGGCTGGTACTAGGCTATCGACCCTAGGGCCTACACAAGCCTAGCCATAACAATTTCCTGGCTATTTCTTCCCACACTATTTACTTCCCTGGACCCCTGTCTACCAGGGTGACTGATGTGATCCCTGGGGTGAATTTCCTTTCTCCCATCCAATCATCAGGGTTCCTTTTGAAGAGGGCCAAAGAGGTGCTCTGCTTGACATGTATGGGCAGTCTATTCCAGAGTCTGGGGAGTCGATGGGTCAGGAACCTATCCCTCTAGCATGATTTGTTGATTGTGATGACAAGGTTTATATCCCTGGAGCGTGTGGCTCTGAGGGATTGGGATTTCTTTAAGTGGAGCATGTCCAACAGCTCTGGGTTTGACATGGCCTTGTATGTTATGCAGAGATCGCCTCAGAGTAGACAATATATAACAGAGTATAGCTGGAGTTTTTTAAGGCAGCCAGCATAGGGCATCTGCTTTAGGCCTGTGATTCTTTTAGTGAGGAATTTCTTCGGCCTTTCCAGTTGTTGCAGATGTCTTGAGAGGTACATACCAAATGGGGCATTGTATTCTATAATGGGTCTAATGAGGGATGCGTACAGTGGGACAATGACCTCCTTTTTTCTGGATGAAAAGCTTAGTGATGAGGTGTGTCACATAGAAGAATTTCCTGACTGTTGTGGCGATGTGGTTATTGAAGGTCAGACCACTGTCCACCTGTGTCCCTAGGTCTCTTATCACACTTTTGGTGTTTAGTGTACTGCCACCTATGTGGTAATTCATGGGGACATGTTGTTTCCTAAAGGGGATAACTATACATTTCTTGGCTTTGAGCTTGAGCCCATGGCTCTGGCACCATGCATCTGTTTCTGTAAGGCTCTTTTGTAGAGTATCAACATCATTTGGGGATTCAATAATGGCTCCCAGTTTTCAGTCATCTGCGAAATTTGTTAACCAGAGTCCCTTAGTGTTGGCCTTTACTTCAGAGAAGTAGATTCCAAACAAGAGAGGTCCCAGGACTGAACCCTGAGGTACTCCACTTGTCACTTGTCTGGAGCTGGATTTGGAGTCAGCTACTTTTACAGTGTGGATTCTGTAAGTAAGCCAGTTGGCAAACCATCGAGTGACATAGGGATTAATGCCCAGCTTAGTAAGTTTATCTATGATTCCAGAGTGGGGGATGGTGTCAAAGGCCTTGGCAAGGTCCAGATAGGCTGTGTGGACTACCTTACCCTCGTCCACATCTCTGGAGACTGAATTGAAGAAGTCAATCAGGTTCAGGAGACAAGATCGGCCCTTCACAAATGCGAACTGCATGGGAAACGGTGTTTTAAGGTTGCCAATGTCTTTGTTTATAAGTTCCATGATAATATGTTCCATGGTTTTGCAGATCAGGCTCGTCAGACTGATGGGGCAGTAGTTCCCAGGATCCAAGGTTGATCCCCCCTTGTAGAGTGGGATAACTGTAGCTGTGTGCCACTCAGTGGGCATGAAGCCTGAGGTGAGGTAATTATCATGCCACAATGTTTATCATGTTTGTATGGCTCTACACATTGTGTAGAGACACTTACTGAATATACACTGGTGCAATATAGTGAGCTACAGACAGTTCAGTTGCTTATGCAGTAATTAGAATGCCATGATGTTTATTGTGTTTTCACTGCTGTATAAATTGTGTAGAGACACTTACTGAATACACATTGGTGCATTACAGTGAGCCACAGACAGTTCAGCTGCTTATGCGGTAATTGGAATGCCAAAATGTTTACCATGTTTGCATGGATCTACACATTGTGTAGAGACACTTACTGAATACACACAGGTGCACTATAGTGAGCCTCAGGCAGTTCAACTGCTTATGCAGTAATCAGCATGCCATGATGTTTATATCGTGTTTGCATTGCTCTACACATTGTGTAGAGACACTTACTGTACATACACTGGTGCATTATAGTGAGCCACAGATAGCTCAGGTGCTTATGCAGTAATTAGCATGCCATGATTTTTACCATGTTTGCAAGGCTCTACACTTTGTGTAGAGACACTTACTGAATACACACCAGTGCATTATAGTGAGCCACAGACAGTTCAGCTGCTTATGCAGTAATTAGCATGCCACAATGCTTACAGTGTTTCCACAGTTCTACAAATTGTGTACAGATAATTACTGAATACACCCTGGTGCACTATAGTGAGCCACAGACAATTCAACTGTTATTCAGTAATTAGCATGCCACAATGTTTATCATGTTTTATGGCTCTACAGATTGTGTAGAGAAAGTTACTGAATACACACCGGTGCACTACAGTGAACCTTAGGCAGCTCAGCTGTTTGTGCAGTAATTAGTATGCCATGATGTTTACCATGTTTTCATGGCCCTACACATTGTGTAGAGACAGTTACTGAATACACATTGTTGCACTATAGTGAGCCACAGACAGTTCAGCTGCTTATGCAGTAATTAGCATGCCACCATATGTATTGTGTTTTCATGGCTCTACACATTATGTAGAGATACTTACTGAATACACACTGCTGCACTAGAGTGAGCTACAGACTGTTCCGTTGTTTATTCAGTAATTAACATACCATGATGTTTATCGTATTTTCACTGCTCTACACAATGTGTGGAGAAATGTACTGAATACACACTGGTGCACTATAGTGAGCCACAGACAGTTCAGCTGCTTATGCAGTTTTACCTTGCCACGATGTTTACTATGTTTGCATGGCTCTACACATTGTGTAGATACACTTAATGAATACATACTATTGCCCGACAGTGAGCCACAGACAGTTCAGCTGCTTATGTAGTAATTAGCATGCCATGATGTTTACCATGTTTGCAAGGCTCTACACATTGTATATTGACACTTACCGAATTCATACCAGTGCAATATAGTGAGCCACAGACAGTTCAGCTGCTTATGCAGTAATTAGCATGCCACAAAGCCTATGGTGTTTGCACATCTCTACACATTGTGTAGAGACACTTACTGAATACACACTGATGCACTATAGTGAGCCACAGACAGTTTAGCTGCTTATGCAGTAATTAGCATGCCACAATGTGTATTATGTTTGCACGGCTTTTCACATTGTGTAGGGACACTTACTGAATACAAACTGGTGCAATATAGTGAGCCACAGACAATTCAGTTGCTTATGCAGTAATTAGCATGCCACTATGTTTATCGTGTTTGTATGGCTCTACACATTGTGTAGAGACACTTACTGAATACACACTGGTGCAATATTGTGAGCTACAGACAGTTCAGTTTCTTATGCAGTAATTAGCATGCCATGATGTTTGCTGTGTTTGTATGGCTCTACACATTGTCTAGAGAGACTTACTGAATACACACTGGTGCACTATAGTGAGCCACAGGCAGTTCAGTTGCTTATGCAGTAATTAGCATGCCATGATGTCTACACTGTGTTTCTATTGCTCTACACATTGTGTAGAGACACTTACTGAATACACACTGGTGCTGTATAGTGAGCCACAGATAGTTCAGGTGCTTATGCAGTAATTAGCATGCCATGATTTTTACCGTGCTTACATGGCTCTACACATTGTGTAGAGACACTTACTGAATATGCACCAGTGCATTATAGTGAGCCACAGACAGTTCAGTTGCTTATGCAGTAATTAGCATGCCGCAATGCGTACAGTGTTTCCATGGTTTTACAGACAGCTGCACTATAGTGAGCCACAGACAGTTCAGCTGCTTATTCAGTAATAAGCATACCAGAATGCTTATCATGTTTGCATGGTTCTACAACTTGTGTAGAGACACTTACTGAATACACACTGGTGCACTACAGTGTGCCACAAACAGTTCAGCTGCTTATGCAGTAATTAGCATGCTATGATGTTTTCCATGTTTGTATGGCTCTTCAGATTGTGTAGAGACACTTGCCGAATACACACTGGTGCACTATAGTGAACATTAGGCAGCTCAGCTGTTTATGCAGTAATTAGTAAGCCATGATGTTTACAATGTTTGCATGACTCTACACATTGTGTAGAGACACTTTCTGAATACAAACTGTTGCACTATAGTGAGCCATAGAAAGTTCAGCTGTTTATGCAGTAATTAGTATGCCACAATGCGTATTGTGTTTGCATGGCTCTACACATTTTGTTGAGACACTTACTGAATACACACTGGTGCAGTACAATGAGCTACAGACTGTTCAGTTGCTTATTCAGTAATTAGCATGCCATGATGTTTATTGTACTTCCACTGCTCTACACATTGTGTAGAGACACTGAATACACACTGGTGCACTATAGTGAGCCACAGACAGTTCAGCTGCTTATGCAGTAATTAGCATGCCATGATGTTTACTGTGTTTGCATGGCTCTACACATTGTGTAGAGACACTTACTGAATACACACCGGAGCACTATAGTGAGCCTAAGGCAGTTCAGCTGCTTATGCAGTAATTAGCATGCCATGATATTTATTGTGTTTGCATGGCTCTACACATTGTGTAGAGACACTTACCGAATACAGAGTGTTGCACTATAGTGAGCCACAGACAGTTCAGCTGCTTATGCAGTAATTAGCATGTCATGATGTTTACCATGTTTGCATGGCTTTACACATTGTATAGAGATACTTACTGAATTCACACCTATGAACTATAGTGAGCAAAAGACAGTTCAGTTTCTTATGCAATAATTAACATGTCACAATGCTTACGGTATTTGCACAGCTCTACACATTGTGTAGAGACACTTACTGAATAAATGTCAGTGCATTATAGTGAGCCACAGACTGGTCAGCTGCTTATGCAGTAATTAGCATGCCACAATGCTTATGGTGTTTCCATCGTTCTACAGATTGTGTACAGACACTTACCGAATACACACTGGTGCACTATAGTGTGCCGAAGACAGTTCAGCTGCTTATGCAGTAATTAGTATGGCATGATTTTTATAGTGTTTCCATGGCTCTACACATTGTGTAAAAACACTTACTGAATACACACTGGTGTGCTATAGTGAGCCACAGAGAGTTCAGCTGCTTATGCAGTACTTAGCATGCTATGATGATTACCGTGTTTGCATGGCTCTACATATTGTGTAGAGACACTTACTGAATACACACCGGGGCACTATAGTGAACCTCAGGCAGCTCAGCTGCTTATGCAGTAATTAGTATGCCATGATGTTTACCATGTTTTCATGGCTCTACACATTGCGTAGAGTCTCTTAGTGAATACACACTGGTGCACTATAGTGAGCCATGGTCAGTGCAGCTGCTTATGCAGTAATTAGCATGCCACAATGTGTATTGTGTTTTCATGGCTCTACACATTGTGTAGAGACACTTACTGAATACGCACTGGTGCAATATAGTGAGCTACAGACAGTTCATTTGCTTATGCAGTAATTAGAATGCCACAATGTGTATTGTGCTTTCACTGCTCTATACATTGTGTAGAGACATTTACTGAATACACATTGGTGCATTACAGTGAGTTACAGACAGGTCAGCTGCTTATGTGTTAGTTGGAATGCCATAATGTTTACTATGTTTGCATGGTTCTACACATTGTGTAAATACACTTACTGAATACACACCAGTGCACTATAGTGAGCCTCAGGCAGTTTAGCTGCTTATGCAGTAATCAGCATGCCATGATCTTTATACTGTGTTTGCATGGCTCTACACATTCGGCAGAGACACTTACTGAATACACACTGGTGCATTATAGTGAGCCACAGAGAGTTCAGGTGCTTATGCAGTAATTAGCATGCCATGATTGTTACTGTGTTTTTATGGCTCTACACTTTGTGTAGAGACACTTACTGAATACACTCCAGTGCATTATAGTGAGCCACAGACAATTCAGCTGCTTATGTAGTAATTAGCATGCCACAATGCCTACAGTGTTTCCACAGTTCTACACAATGTGTAGAGATAATTACTGAATACACACTGGTGCACTATAGTGAGCAGTTCAGCTGCTTATTCAGTAATTAGCATGCCACAATGTTTATCATGTTTGCATGGCTCTACACATTGTGTAGAGACACTTACTGAATACACATTGGTGCACTATAGTGAGACACAGACAGTACAGCTGCTTATGCAGTAATTACCATGCCGTGATGTTTACTATGTTTGCATGGATCTACACATTGAGTAGAGACACTTACTGAATACACACTGGTGCACTATAGTGAGCTTCAAGCAGTTCAGCTGCTTATGCAATAATTAGCATGCCACATTATTAACTGTATTTGCATGGCTCTACACATTGTGTAGAGACACTTAATGAATACACACTGTTGCACTATAGTGCGACACAGACAGTTCAGCTGCTTATGTAGTAATTATCATGCCATGATGTTTACTATGTTTGCATGGCTCTACACATTGTGTATTGACACTTACCAAATTCACACCTGTGCACTATAGTGAGCCACAGACAGTTTGGTTGCTTATGCAGCAATTAGCATGCCACAATGCCTATGGTGCTTGCACATCTCTACACATTGTATAGAGACACGTATTGAATACACACTGATGCACTATAGTGAGCCACAGACAGCTCAGCTGCTTATGCAGTAATTAGCATGACACAATGTGTATTATGTTTGCACGGCTCTTCACATTGTGTAGAGACACTTACTGAATTCACACTGGTGCACTATAGTGAGCCACAGAAAATTCAGTTGCTTATGCAGTAATTAGCATGCCACAATGTTTATCATGTTTGTATGGCTCTACACATTGTGTAGAGACACTTACTGAATACACACTGGTGCAATATAGTGGGCTACAGACAGTTCAATTGTTTATGCAGTAATTAGCATGCCATGATGTTTACTGTGTTTGTATGACTCTACATATTGTGTAGTGAGACTTACTGAATACACACTGGTGCACTATATTGAGCCACAGGCAGTTCAGTTGCTTATGCAGTAATTAGCATGCCATGATGTTTACACTGTGTTTGTATGGCTCTACACATTGTGTAGAGACACTTACTGAATACACACTGGTGCTGTATAGTGAGCCACAGATAGTTCAGGTGCTTATGCAGTAATTAGCAGGCCATGATTTTTACCATGTTTGCATGGCTCTACACATTTTGTGGAGACACTTATTGAATATGCACCAGTGCATTATAGTGAGCCACAGAGAATTCAGTTGCTTATGCAGTAATTAGCATGCCACAATGCTTATGGTGTTTCCACGGTTTTACACACTGGTGCACTATAATGAGCCACAGACAGTTCAGCTGCTTATTCAGTAATAAGCATGCCACAATGTTTATCATGTTTGCATGGCTTTTCAACTTGTGTAGACACTTAGTGAATACACACTGTTGCACTACAGTGTGCTACAAACAGTTCAGCTGATTATGCAGTAATTAGCATGCTATGATGTTTACCATGTTTGTATGGCTCTTCAGATTGTGTAGAGACACTTACTGAATACTCACTGTGACACTATAGTGACCCTTAGGCAGCTCAGCTGTTTATGCAGTAATTAGTAAGCCATGATGTTTACAATGTTTGCATGGCTCTACACATTGTGTAAAGACACTTACTGAATACACACTGTTGCTGTATATTGAGCCACAGACAGTTCAGCTGCTTATGCAGTAATTAGTATGCCACAATGTGTATTGTGTTTGCACGGCTCTACACATTATGTTGAGACACTTACTGAATACACTCTGGTGCAGTAGAGTGAGCTACAGAGTGTTCAGTTGCTTATTCAGCAATTAGCATGCCATGATGTTTATCATATTTGCACTGCTCTAAACATCGTGTAGAGACATTTACTGATTACACACTGATGCACTATAGTGAGCCACAGAAAGTTCAGCTGCTTATGCAGTAATTAGCATGCCATGATGTTTACTGTGTTTGCATGGCTCTACACATCTTATAGATTCACTTACAGAATACAGACTGTTGCACTATAGTAAGCCACAGACAGTTCAGCTGCTTATGCAGTAATTAGCATGCCATGATGTTTACCATGTTTGCATGGCTCTACACATTGTGTAAAGACACTTACTGAAATCACACCGGTGAACTACTGTGAGCAAAAGACAGTTCAGTTTCTTATGCAGTAATTAGCATGCCACAATACTTATGGTATTTGCACAGCTCTACACATTGTGTAGAGACATGTACTGAATACACACTGGTGCAGTATAGGGAGCCACAGATAGTTCAGCTGCTTATGCAGTAATTAGCATGCCACAATTCCTACGGTGATTCTACGGCTCTACACATTGTGTAGACACACTTATTGAATACACACTCATGCACTCTGAGCCACAGACAGTTCAGGTGCTTATGCAGTAATTAGCATGCCACAATGTTTATTATGTTTACATGGCTCTACAGATTGTGTAGAGACTCTTACTGAATACACACTAGTGCACTATAGTGAACCACAGACAGTTCAGTTGCTTATGAGTAGTTGGCATGCCACAATACTTACGGTGTTTCCACGGTTTTACATATTATGTACAGACACTTTCTGAGTACACACTGGTGCACTACAGTGAGCCACAGACAGTTCAGCTGCTTATTCAGTAATTAGCATGCCACAATGTTTATCATGTTTGCAGGGCTCTACACATTATGTAAAGACACTTACTGAATACACACTGGTGCACTACAGTAAGCCACAGACAGTTCAGCTGCTTATGCAGTAATTTGCAGGCTATAATGTTTACCATGTTTGTATGCCTCTGCAGATTGTGTAGAGACACATACTGAATACACACCGGTGCACTATAATGAACCTTAGGCAGCTCAGCTGATTATGCAGTAATTTGTATGCCAAGATGTTTACCGTGTTTTCATGGCTCTACACATTGTGTAGAGACACTTACTGAATACACACTGTTTGCACTATAGTGAGTCACAGACAGTTCAGCTGCTTATGCAGTAATTAGCATGCCACAATGTGTAGTGTGTTTGCACAGCTCTACACATTATGTTGAGACACTTACTGAATACACACTGGTGCACTAGCATGAGCTACAGACAGTTCAGTTGCTTATTCAGTAATTAGCATGCCATGATGTTTATTGTATTTACACTGCTCTACACATTGTGTAGAGACACTTACTGAATACACACTGGTGCACTATAGTGAGCCTCAGACAGTTCAGTTGCTTATGCAGTAATTAGCATGCCACAATGCTTATGGTGTTTGCACCACTCTACACATTGTGTAGAGACACTTACTGAATACACACTGGTGCAGTATATTGAGCCATAGACAGTTCACCTGCTTATGCAGTAATTAGTATGACACAATGTTTACTGTGTTTGCACGGATCTACACATTGTGTAGAGACAGTTACTGAATACAGACTGGTGCACTATAGAGAGCTACAGACAGTTCAGTTGTTTATGCAGTAATTAGAATGCCACAATGTTTATTGTGTTTGCACTGTTCTACACATTGTGTAGAGACACTTACTGAATACACATTTGTGCATTATACTGAGCCACAGACAGTTCAGCTGGTTTTGCAGTAATTATCATGCCATGATGTCTACCGTGTTTGCACGGCTCTACACATTATGTTGAGACACTTACTGAATACACACTGGTGCAGTAGAGTGAGCTACAGACTGTTCAGTTGCTTATTCAGTAATTAGCATGCCATGATGTTTATCGTATTTGCACTGCTCTACACATTGTGTCAAGACATTTACTGAATACACACTGGTGCACTATAGTGAGCCACAGAAAGTTCAGCTGCTTATGCAGTAATTAGCATGCCATGATGTTTACTGTGTTTGCCTGGCTGTACACATCGTGTAGAGACACTTACAGAATACAGACTGTTGCACTATAGTGAGCCACAGACAGTTCAGCTGCTTATGCAGTAATTAGCATGCCATGATGTTTACCATGTTTGCATGGCTCTACACATTGTGCAAAGACACTTACTGAAATCACACCAGTGAACTATTGTGAGCCAAAGACAGTTCAGTTTCTTAGGCAGTAATTAGCATGCCACAATACTCATGGTATTTGCACAGCTCTACACATTGTGTAAAGACATGTACTGAATACACACTATTGCAGTATAGGGAGCCACAGATAGTTCAGCTGCTTATGCAGTAATTAGCATGCCACAATTCCTACGGTGATTCTACGGCTCTACACATTGTGTAGACACACTTATTGAATACACACTCATGCACTCTAGTGAGCCACAGACAGTTCAGGTGCTTATGCAGTAATTAGCATGCCACAATATTTATCATGTTTACATGGCTCTACAGATTATGTTGAGACACTTACTGAATACACACTGGTGCAGTAGAGTGAGCTACAGAGTGTTCAGTTGCTTATTCAGCAATTAGCATGCCATGATGTTTATCATATTTGCACTGCTCTACACATCGTGTAGAGATATTTACTGATTACACACTGGTGCACTATAGTGAGCCACAGAACGTTCAGCTGCTTATGCAGTAATTAGCATGCCATGATGTTTATTGTGTTTACATGGCTCTACACATCATATAGATAGACTTACAGAATACAGACTGTTGCACTATAGTGAGCCACAGACAGTTCAGCTGCTTATGAAGTAATTAGCATGCCATGATGTTTACCATGTTTGCATGGCTCTACACATTGTGTAAAGACACTTACTGAAATCACACCGGTGAACTATTGTGAGCAAAAGACAGTTCAGTTTCTTATGCAGTAATTAGCATGCCACAATACTTATGGTATTTGCACAGCTCTACACATTGTGTAGAGACATGTACTGAATACACACTGGTGCAGTATAGGGAGCCACAGATAGTTCAGCTGCTTATGCAGTAATTAGCATGCCACAATGTGTAGTGTGTTTGCACAGCTCTACACATTATGTTGAGACACTTACTGAATACACACTGGTGCACTAGCATGAGCTACAGACAGTTCAGTTGCTTATTCAGTAATTAGCATGCCATGATGTTTATTGTATTTACACTGCTCTACACATTGTGTAGAGACACTTACTGAATACACACTGGTGCACTATAGTGGGCCTCAGACAGTTCAGTTGCTTATGCAGTAATTATCATGCCACAATGCTTATGGTGTTTGCACCACTCTACACATTGTGTAGAGACACTTACTGAATACACACTGGTGCAGTATATTGAGCCATAGACAGTTCACCTGCTTATGCAGTAATTAGTATGACACAATGTTTACTGTGTTTGCACGGATCTACACATTGTGTAGAGACAGTTACTGAATACAGACTGGTGCACTATAGAGAGCTACAGACAGTTCAGTTGTTTATGCAGTAATTAGAATGCCACAATGTTTATTGTGTTTGCACTGTTCTACACATTGTGTAGAGACACTTACTGAATACACATTTGTGCATTATACTGAGCCACAGACAGTTCAGCTGGTTTTGCAGTAATTATCATGCCATGATGTCTACCGTGTTTGCACGGCTCTACACATTATGTTGAGACACTTACTGAATACACACTGGTGCAGTACAGTGAGCTACAGACTGTTCAGTTGCTTATTCAGTAATTAGCATGCCATGATGTTTATCGTATTTGCACTGCTCTACACATTGTGTCGAGACATTTACTGAATACACACTGGTGCACTATAGTGAGCCACAGAAAGTTCAGCTGCTTATGCAGTAATTAGCATGCCATGATGTTTACTGTGTTTGCCTGGCTCTACACATCGTGTAGAGTCACTTACAGAATACAGACTGTTGCACTATAGTGAGCCACAGACAGTTCAGCTGCTTATGCAGTAATTAGCATGCCATGATGTTTACCATGTTTGCATGGCTCTACACATTGTGTAAAGACACTTACTGAAATCACACCAGTGAACTATTGTGAGCCAAAGACAGTTCAGTTTCTTAGGCAGTAATTAGCATGCCACAATACTCATGGTATTTGCACAGCTCTACACATTGTGTAAAGACATGTACTGAATACACACTATTGCAGTATAGGGAGCCACAGATAGTTCAGCTGCTTATGCAGTAATTAGCATGCCACAATTCCTACGGTGATTCTATGGCTCTACACATTGTGTAGACACACTTATTGAATACACACTCATGCACTCTAGTGAGCCACAGACAGTTCAGGTGCTTATGCAGTAATTAGCATGCCACAATATTTATCATGTTTACATGGCTCTACAGATTATGTTGAGACACTTACTGAATACACACTGGTGCAGTAGAGTGAGCTACAGAGTGTTCAGTTGCTTATTCAGCAATTAGCATGCCATGATGTTTATCATATTTGCACTGCTCTACACATCGTGTAGAGATATTTACTGATTACACACTGGTGCACTATAGTGAGCCACAGAAAGTTCAGCTGCTTATGCAGTAATTAGCATGCCATGATGTTTACTGTGTTTGCATGGCTCTACACATCTTATAGATAGACTTACAGAATACAGACTGTTGCACTATAGTGAGCCACAGACAGTTCAGCTGCTTATGAAGTAATTAGCATGCCATGATGTTTACCATGTTTGCATGGCTCTACACATTGTGTAAAGACACTTACTGAAATCACACCGGTGAACTATTGTGAGCAAAAGACAGTTCAGTTTCTTATGCAGTAATTAGCATGCCACAATACTTATGGTATTTGCACAGCTCTACACATTGTGTAGAGACATGTACTGAATACACACTGGTGCAGTATAGGGAGCCACAGATAGTTCAGCTGCTTATGCAGTAATTAGCATGCCACAATGTGTAGTGTGTTTGCACAGCTCTACACATTATGTTGAGACACTTACTGAATACACACTGGTGCACTAGCATGAGCTACAGACAGTTCAGTTGCTTATTCAGTAATTAGCATGCCATGATGTTTATTGTATTTACACTGCTCTACACATTGTGTAGAGACACTTACTGAATACACACTGGTGCACTATAGTGAGCCTCAGACAGTTCAGTTGCTTATGCAGTAATTAGCATGCCACAATGCTTATGGTGTTTGCACCACTCTACACATTGTGTAGAGACACTTACTGAATACACACTGGTGCAGTATATTGAGCCATAGACAGTTCACCTGCTTATGCAGTAATTAGTATGACACAATGTTTACTGTGTTTGCACGGATCTACACATTGTGTAGAGACAGTTACTGAATACAGACTGGTGCACTATAGAGAGCTACAGACAGTTCAGTTGTTTATGCAGTAATTAGAATGCCACAATGTTTATTGTGTTTGCACTGTTCTACACATTGTGTAGAGACACTTACTGAATACACATTTGTGCATTATACTGAGCCACAGACAGTTCAGCTGGTTTTGCAGTAATTATCATGCCATGATGTCTACCGTGTTTGCACGGCTCTACACATTATGTTGAGACACTTACTGAATACACACTGGTGCAGTAGAGTGAGCTACAGACTGTTCAGTTGCTTATTCAGTAATTAGCATGCCATGATGTTTATCGTATTTGCACTGCTCTACACATTGTGTCGAGACATTTACTGAATACACACTGGTGCACTATAGTGAGCCACAGAAAGTTCAGCTGCTTATGCAGTAATTAGCATGCCATGATGTTTACTGTGTTTGCCTGGCTCTACACATCGTGTAGAGACACTTACAGAATACAGACTGTTGCACTATAGTGAGCCACAGACAGTTCAGCTGCTTATGCAGTAATTAGCATGCCATGATGTTTACAATGTTTGCATGGCTCTACACATTGTGTAAAGACACTTACTGAAATCACACCAGTGAACTATTGTGAGCCAAAGACAGTTCAGTTTCTTAGGCAGTAATTAGCATGCCACAATACTCATGGTATTTGCACAGCTCTACACATTGTGTAAAGACATGTACTGAATACACACTATTGCAGTATAGGGAGCCACAGATAGTTCAGCTGCTTATGCAGTAATTAGCATGCCACAATTCCTACGGTGATTCTACGGCTCTACACATTGTGTAGACACACTTATTGAATACACACTCATGCACTCTAGTGAGCCACAGACAGTTCAGGTGCTTATGCAGTAATTAGCATGCCACAATATTTATCATGTTTACATGGCTCTACAGATTATGTTGAGACACTTACTGAATACACACTGGTGCAGTAGAGTGAGCTACAGAGTGTTCAGTTGCTTATTCAGCAATTAGCATGCCATGATGTTTATCATATTTGCACTGCTCTACACATCGTGTAGAGATATTTACTGATTACACACTGGTGCACTATAGTGAGCCACAGAAAGTTCAGCTGCTTATGCAGTAATTAGCATGCCATGATGTTTACTGTGTTTGCATGGCTCTACACATCGTATAGATAGACTTACAGAATACAGACTGTTGCACTATAGTGAGCCACAGACAGTTCAGCTGCTTATGAAGTAATTAGCATGCCATGATGTTTACCATGTTTGCATGGCTCTACACATTGTGTAAAGACACTTACTGAAATCACACCGGTGAACTATTGTGAGCAAAAGACAGTTCAGTTTCTTATGCAGTAATTAGCATGCCACAATACTTATGGTATTTGCACAGCTCTACACATTGTGTAGAGACATGTACTGAATACACTGGTGCAGTATAGGGAGCCACAGATAGTTCAGCTGCTTATGCAGTAATTAGCATGCCACAATTCCTACGGTGATTCTACGGCTCTACACATTGTGTAGACACACTTATTGAATACACACTCGTGCACTCTGAGCCACAGACAGTTCAGGTGCTTATGCAGTAATTAGCATGCCACAATGTTTATCATGTTTACATGGCTCTACAGATTGTGTAGAGACTCTTACTGAATACACACTAGTGCACTATAGTGAACCACAGACAGTTCAGTTGCTTATGCAGTAGTTGGCATGCCACAATACTTACGGTGTTTCCACAGTTTTACATATTATGTACAGACACTTTCTGAGTACACACTGGTGCACTACAGTGAGCCACAGACAGTTCAGCTGCTTATTCAGTAATTAGCATGCCGCAATGTTCATCATGTTTGCAGGGCTCTACACATTGTGTAAAGACACTTACTGAATACACACTGGTGCACTACAGTAAGCCACAGACAGTTCAGCTGCTTATGCAGTAATTGGCAGGCTATAATGTTTACCATGTTTGTATGCCTCTGCAGATTGTGTAGAGACACATACTGAATACACACTGGTGCACTATAATGAACTTTAGGCAGCTCAGCTGATTATGCAGTAATTTGTATGCCAAGATGTTTACCGTGTTTTCATGGCTCTACACATTGTGTAGAGACACTTACTGAATACATACTGTTTGCACTATAGTGAGTCATAGACAGTTCAGCTGCTTATGCAGTAAATAGCATGCCACAATGTGTAGTGTGTTTGCACAGCTCTACACATTATGTTGAGACACTTACTGAACACACACTGGTGCACTAGCATGAGCTACAGACAGTTCAGTTGCTTATTCAGTAATTAGCATGCCATGATGTTTATTGTATTTACACTGCTCTACACATTGTGTAGGACACTTACTGAATACACACTGGTGCACTATAGTGAGCCTCAGACAGTTCAGCTGCTTATGCAGTAATTAGCATGCCACAATGCTTATGGTGTTTGCACCACTCTACACATTGTGTAGAGACACTTACTGAATACACACTGGTGCAGTATATTGAGCCATAGACAGTTCACCTGCTTATGCAGTAATTAGTATGACACAATGTTTACTGTGTTTGCACTGCTCTACACATTGTGTAGAGAGACTTACTGAATACACACTGGTGCACTATAGTGAGCCTCAGACAGTTCAGCTGCTTATGCAGTAATTAGCATGCCACAATGCTTATGGTGGTTGCACAGCTTTACACATTCTTTAGAGACACTTACTGAAAAAACACTGGTGCACTATAGTGAGCCATAGACAGTTCAGCTGCTTATGCAGTAATTAGCATGCCACAATGCTTATGGTGCTTGCACCACTCTACACATTGTGTAAAGACACTTACTGAATACACACTGGTGCAGTATATTGAGCCATAGACAGTTCACCTGCTTATGCAGTAATTAGTATGACACAATGTTTACTGTGTTTGCACGGATCTACACATTGTGTAGAGACAGCTACTGAATACAGACTCGTGCACTATAGAGAGCTACAGACAGTTCAGTTGTTTATGCAGTAATTAGAATGCCACAATGTTTATTGTGTTTGCACTGTTCTACACATTGTGTAGAGACACTTACTGAATACACATTTGTGCATTATACTGAGCCGCAGACAGTTCAGCTGGTTTTGCAGTAATTATCATGCCATGATGTCTACCATGTTTGCATGGCTCTACACATTGTGTAGAGACATTTACTGAATACACACCAATGCACTATAGTGAGTCACAGGCAGTTCAGCTGCTTATGCAGTAATTAGCATGCCATGTTGTTTACCATCTTTGCATGGCTCTATACATTGTGTAGAGACACTTACTGAATACACACTGGTGCACTATAGTGAGCCACAGACAGTTCAGCTGCTTATGCAGTAATTATCATGCCACAATTCTTACGGTGATTCTACGGCTCTACACATTGTGTAGACACATTTACTGAATACACACTTGCGCACTCTAGTGAGCCACATACAGTTCAGGTGCTTATGCAGTAATTAGCATGCCACAATGTTTATCATCTTTATATGGCTTTACAGATTGTGTAGAGACTCTTGCTGAATACACACTAGTGCACTATAGTGAGCCACAGACAGTTCAGCTGCTTATGTAGTCATAAGCATTCCACAATGTGTATTGGGTTTGCACGGCTCTACACATTGTGTAGAGACACTTACTAAATACACACTGGTAAACTAGAGTGAGCTACAGACAGTTCAGTTGCTTATTCAGCAATTAGTATGACATGATGTTTATCGTATTTGCACTGCTCTACACATTGTGTAGAGACACTTACTGAATACACACTAGTGCACTATAGTGAGACACTGACAGTTCAGCTGCTTATGCAGTAATTAGCATGCCATGATGTTTACTGTGATTGTATGGCTGTACACATTGTGTAGAGACACTTACTGAATACACACTAGTGCACTATAGTGAGCCACAGACCGTTCAGGTGCTTATGCAGTAATTGGCATGTCATGATGTTTACTATATTTAAATGGCTCTAGACATTGTGTAGAGACACTTACTGAATACACGCCTGTGCATTATAGTGAGCCACAGACCATTTTGCTTTTTATTCAGTAATTAGCATGCCACAATGCTTATGGTGTTTCTATGGCTCTACACATTGTGTAGAGACAATTACTGAATGCACCCTGGTGCCCTGTAGTGAACCACAGACAGTTCAGCTGCTTATACAGTAATTAGCATGGCATGATGTTTACCATGTTTGCATGGCTCTACACATTGTGTAGATACACTTACTGAATACACAGTGGTGCACTATAGTGAGCCAAAGACAGTTCAGCTGCTTATGCAATAATTAGCATGCCATGATGTTTACTGTGTTTGCATGGCTCTACACATTGTGTAGAGACACTTACTGAATACACACCAATGCAGTATAGTGATCCTCAGGCAGTTCAGCTCCGTGTGCACACCATGAGGCACAAAAGGTTTCAGTGAGCCATTTTGATTTTATTGAATCATCTTTTATATCTTATTGTTTCAGAGAAATATCTTGTTTGATACCAGCAGTAATCTTTTTTTTTAAATTTGGTTGCTGTGGTTTTGCCTTTGTTTTCATAACAAAATACTGTATCTTTTGCACATTATGTATCTGTATTGTATTACTGATATCTTTTTTACAAAATGAGAAGAAAACTATTACTCTGTTATAGGAAAAATAATATTTTCAGACATTTGTCCATAGTAAAACAAAATATCCATATAACATGCTCATGTCTATGACTCTGTTTTGAACTTTCTCTAAATGTTATTAGGCTGTGAATAAAAATAAAAATAGAAGTTTTAAGAGGTCTTATCCTGAAATTTCATAAGAAAATCTCTTGGAAGCGGTAGAGGGAAATTGTCATTTGAAGCTTGTGTGGCATTCAGGTCTAAATGCACTTTATACATTGACAAAGTGCAACGTTTACAAAAGAGTCAACTAAAAACAAATGTGTAGCTTTCAGGTATCTTCAGAATAAAACAAAAGTTATTGCAACATAAACATATACTGTTAGTATAATTTCACAGCCAAAATAAATATGTGTTTCTGAATAAAGGTGATTTTTCGTCACCCCTTATTATTTCTAGAGGCATACAATTACTTTTACAAAATATATGTTTTCATTAATGTTCAAGTTAGAACTTCTTCATTTTCTTTAAGGGCAGGAGCACAGTCCAGTGGTTTACAAATAAATATAATAGTAACAGTCCCTGAACATTTTATGGATAAATTCTGTACCACTTGGAATATAAACATGTCATGGATAAATTCTGTACCTTTTGGAATATAAACACTTCATGGATAAATTCTGTCCCATTTGGGATATAAACATTTCATGGAAAAAGGATGTCTCATTTGGAATATAAACATTTCATGGATAAATTCTGTATCATTTGGAATACAAACACTTCATGGATAAATTCTGTCCCATTTGGAATATAAACATTTAATGGATAAATTATATACCATTTGGAATATAAAAAGTTCATGGATAAATGATGTACCTTTTGAGATATAAACATTTCATGGATAAATTCTGCACCATTTGGAATATAAACATTTCATGGATAAATTCTGTACCATTTGAAATATAAACATTTCATGGATAAATTCTGTACCATTTGGAATATAAACATTTCATGGATAGATTCTGTACCATTTGGAATATAAACATTTCATTGATAGATTCTATACCATTTGGAATATAAACATTTTGTGGATAGATTCTGTACCATTTGAGATATAAACATTTCATGGATAAATTATGTACCATTTGGAATATAAACATTTCATGGATAAATTCTGTACCATCTGGGATATAAACATTTCATGGATAAATTCTGTATCATTTGAAATATAAATATTTCATGGATAAATTCTGTACCATTTGGAGTATAAGCATTTCATGGATAAATTATGTATCATTTGGAATATAAACATTTCATGGATAAATTCTGTACCATTTGGAATATAAACATTTCATGGATACATTCTGTACCATGTGGGATATAAACATTTCATGGATAAATTTTGCACCATTTTAGATATAAGCATTTCATGGATATATTATGTACCATTTGGAATATAAACATTTCATGGATAAATTCTGTACCATTGGAATATAAACATTTCATGTATAAATTCTGTACCATTTGGAATATAAACATATCATGGCTAAATTCTGTACCATTTGGAATATAAACATTTCTTGGATAAATTCTGTACCATTTGGAATATAAACATTTCATGGATAAATTCTGTACCACTTGAGATATAAACATTTCATGGATAAATTATGTACAATTTGGAATATAAACATTTCATGGATAAATTCTGTACCATTTGGAAAATAAACATTTCATGGATAAATTTTGTACCATTTGGAA